>NW_026251286.1:0-164872 GCF_024521655.1 Durotheca rogersii | reverse complement strand
GAGAATCGCTTTTAACTATACGCGTACGATTAATCGAAAGACGTTAGAAAGATATATTAGCCGTAGCTAAGGTTCTAGCGATTAAATATAAAGAAGCTACCCGGTATTAAGACGAAAAGAACGCTTACCGGATACGAAAAAAGCCTTTAAAAACCGACGACCTCGTATTACTATACGATACGCTACGATATATAAATAAATCGATAGCCGTAAAACTAAAGTACTATTAAAAGAAACCGTACTTAATCGCCGAAGATTTAGGCTATAGTCGTTATAAGCTTAAAGAACCGGATAAAGTTACGTTATTATATCCGGTTTTAGGCTATAAACTACGGAAATTTATTTAAAATATTAACGGGTTTTAAAAGCTAAAAAACCCGGAGAAGGACGAATAAATTATACGCTTACTACCGATTAAATATAAGGACTAGGAATCGACGATTATTAACGACCCTTAAGCTAAAGGAGGCCTAAAGCTTATACCCTCGGTAATTAATAACGAAGAAGAAGAATAGTTAACCCCGAACGATAAGGTACGAATTATAATAAAAATATTAAATAAGAAGCTTAAAGGATACGAAGTTATACCTAACGATAAACCCGGACTAAGAAGATCGACCCGACTTAATAAATAACCCTCTTATTATAATATAATAAGGCTATAATACCCTAAAATAACCTACCTATACCGATCGAAGAATAATAAAGCCTAGGAGCTTAATATATAGTCGCTTTCCTAAGTAAAAGAGGAAAGAAGTTATCCCTATATAGTTATTAAACCGGTAACCTATATACGAAATTAATACCCTAAATCATAATATTAATAAATACGCCTTTTCTTTATTTCTTACCTTAAAAGAAAGCATATTTCTATAAATTATTAACGCCGATTAACGCGTTCCTATACTTAAATAAGTTATTCTTTACGTTTATCGTTAGAAATCCGGGATATTAATATCCTAATATTACGTAACTATTATATTTTAATATAAGTATATTTTAATATTTAAAAGAAAAGCAAGGAAAGTAATTTATATTAGTAAAAGTAAAAGAAAAAGAAAAGGAAAGGAAAGAAATACGCGTTTAAAAATAAGCTAGAAATAACGTATACCTGCCGATTAATACCTCTCTTTTCCTCTTTACCTTCTTATCCTATCCTTTACTTATTAGTTACTAAGAAAACTAAAAACTTACTTACTTCCCGACCCCCGGAAAGTAACGATCTTCGAGTTTATTATAAATAATAACTCCTTCCCCGTTATCCGTATTATAAGCGGGTATACGGCTTAGCTTAAATCCTTTATTAAAAGGAAATTACGATTTATCCTTACCCGTAAGTAGGTAAACCGTTCGTTCCGGAATTTATAACGCGCTCCGTTAATAAAGAAGAGATAAATACCGTAAGAATACCTAAAGATACGATCGGGGGCTAAGGATCGGTAGGAAAAGAAGGGCTATATATCCGCGTATTTAGCGGTATCGAAAAAAGCGAGCCGGCGCTCGTAGTATTAATAAGGTACTTCGTTAGGTACCCTATATTATTAAACGAATAAATTAACGACGTAACGAAGGTCCGTCGTTAACCGACGAAAATACTCGTTAACCGGGTCCTTATTATTAATCTTTATAAATAACGTCCGGCGGCGAAAGAATTAAACGTAACGAACGAAGGATATAACGTAGCTCTAAAGGTAAGTAACCTCCTAAAAGTCCTTACTTATAATTTCCTATGCGATATACCGGCCGGCCGCCGGCTTATTTAGAAAATAAAACCGAACGTTACGAATTATCTTATTATTAATTAATATAGCCTTCGATTAATAAATCTTATTAATATTAAGAGCTATATACCTAGCGTTATTAGTTTATTATTCGAATCCCTTCGATGCTCCGGAGCTACCGGCCGATAATTACTTTCGGGCTTTAGTTTAACGGGCGGAAGTACGGGGCGTACGGTACCTACTGAACAGGAGCAGCGTGGGCACGCTGACGGAGGCACGAAACGGCTACCCAACTGCCAACAACTGGCCCAGTGCCGATCAACCAAGATCACAGCTGTAAACAGCTGTAATCGGTTGATCGGCCAGCTGAAAACGGCAGCTGGGAAAGAAAGAACTGGAAAGGCAAAGACGAGGATGGCTAGAAAGGCATGGCAAGAAACGAGTAAATAGCTATAGGCTGTAATATCTATAGGTCTAAGTCTGGCTAATGAAAATATAAGTACGCGACCCATATAAATATACATCGAAAAGGCTACGTAGCCTAGATCTACCGTACCACTACAGCCTCCCTAGTTTAATTGATCCGTAAGGAGTAATTAAACTCCTAATAGCAATAGGTGCGGTAGCTTTCGTTCCTATTAAACCTAAATAACCTAATCAACCTAATCCCGATTAACCCTAATTAACTAAAAGCTAGCTAATTTAATTAAAGGCCAACAGGATAAGTCAGGTAGGTCTCTGGTTAATCCTAAAATAACGGGAGATAATTATAATAGCAATAAGTAGGTGGTGGAGTAGGTAACTGTAACCGTGCCTGACTATGCCTGATTAATCCTAATTAATCCTAAACCTATTTAATCGCTACTAACTAGGAGCTAAGCTAGTTTAATTAACGATTAACAGGAAATAGGAAAGATTAGGAAAGGTCCGATAATAACTAGGCTAGCGGAGCTATAACCTATAAACTAACCTGATCAACCTATTCCTAATTAACCCTAATTAACTAGGAGCGAGCTAGGTTTATTAGGGCCATCAAGAAATAACAGGGATTAATAGTTAGGAAATAAGAACTATAACGGGCAGGTAAAACAAGCGTAGCTTCCGTAAGAAACGAAGAAATAATCCCGTAAAAAATCTGATGCAACGTAATCCCGTCCTTCTCGTCCATGGCTATCTTTTGCCGATCCTTTTTAACTAATTCCTAATCCTATAAACTAATTAATATATCCTATTCAATGCCCGTTTCTATAACTCGTTTCTAGTAACCGTTCCTATATTCGTCCGGCAGTATCTACCGGGCTTCCCTTAACCCTCGATCCCTCCCCTATACGTAGTTCTAGGGGCTCTGGCTCTTCCTACCAACTATATATCGGTAAGGGCGATAAGAGGGGTCTTTAGGCGTTACTATTCCTATGGCTGTTTCTAGGCTATTTTATTTAATATTTTATCTATTTCGTATCGCGGTATCGTTTATATGGGTCTTTCGCGCTAATCGGTAGGTTCCCCGATCAGGTTCGTAGGTATAAGGTCTATCGGTATCTTCGTATAGTAATTAAAGGCATCGTAGTACCTATCGGTTAGGGAGGAGAAACCTCCCTAGGTACCGTAACTAACTAGCAGGGATAAAACAAAGGCGATCGGAGCTATCGGTAAGCCTCTTGCAATTAAAATAAACTAATCGGTAAAGAACGAATGCCTTCAAGCGCGTACGAGGTTGTTATAAAAAGGAGTAGTAGCGGTAACTTAGTTAGATTAACTAAGGGCGAGAAAACTACCATCTAGGTACTTAAAAAACGACGACGGAACCAGATAAAAACGGGCATAGCTCCTTTAAAAGAGATAATTAAGAAACGAGGATAAGATAGATCTACTAATCGGCGAACGAGCTTTCAAGCAAGCTAATCAAAAGCTAATAGGAGGGCGTGGGTTGTTAAGATGGTCGCCATGGTTATCTACCCTCCCGTTAATCCTAACCTCCTAAAAAGGCTTAATCTAAAAGCTACGAAAACGGCTCTGGAGCTACGAAAATAGCTCCTAATTAACTAAAAAACAGGGAATCTCCTAATCGACAAATCCTAAACCTAATAACTATAAAAACGGTCGCAAAAGGTCACTCCTAAGATAAGGTAAGGTTCGAGCTACTAGGTAGTCGCTATTAAACAGGAGCAGCGTAGGCACGCTAACGGAAGCACGAAACAAGGACTGCCTAACTACTAATAACTAGCCCAGTACCGATCAATTAAGATTATAGCTATAAATAGCTATAATCGGTTAATCGGCCAGCTAAAAACGGTAGCTAGGAAAGGAAGAACTAGAAAGGCAAAGACGAGGATGACTAGAAAGGCATGGCAAGAAACGAGTGAATAGCTATAGGCTGTAATATCTATAGGTCTAAGTCTAGCTAATGAAAATATAAGTACGCGACCTATATAAATATACATCGAAAAGGCTACGTAGCCTAGATCCACCGCACCACTACACTACTAAGGCTTAAGAATTAGCCGATTAACGTCCCGAAACTCCTCGGTAGAGGGTAAGTAACGGAAGGATTCGTCGGGCTACTTATTTATTAGGTTTACCGGCGGCGGTATCGACTTAACCCGTTAATACGTTACGGCTTTTCTCTTATCCTCTTTAACCTTTTTAAACGCCCCGGTAATCTCCTCGTCGGTAATTCCCGTAGCCTTTAACTACTTAAATAGCTTAAAGGCGGACGCCCGGTTTAGTTTAAGGAATTACTTTTAAATAATAGGGTTTATTATATATATATATATATAAGAAAGAAAGATAGGAACGACGAAATTATAAATCTAGAATTAAAAAAAATCGAAAAACGAATTAAAACGAAGATAAAGGACTTAGGAAATAAAAGAAAGGAAGTAGATCGGAACCGTAAAATAGCGAGAAATAAGAGGAAAGGTCGGACGAGAACGAGAAAGTCGAATACGTTACTTAGGTCGTAAGTACCGTACTTAGGAAAGTCTCGATAATACCTACCTTAGCCTACGTTTAATTACGAGTCTACGAACGTACGTATTTATTACTTTATTAAGAGTATATAATAAGAAGCTATAAGTTAACGCGTTTCCTATTATAGCTTTATACGTACGTAAAAGAACGCGCTTTCCTAAAGCGTTAGCCGTAAAGGTATATCTAACTATATCGTTAATACGTCTCCCTCCCTCCCTCTTTTTTTCCTCTTTAGGCATTCCATTCCGAAACCCTTTCCCTATAATTATTATATTCTTATTAATCTCTAGCCTATCTTTCTTATTATTAATTTAAATTCTTACTTTTACCTTTAACTTATTATCTTTTTTTCCCTCCCTTCCTTAATTCTTTTTATTTATTTTTACGATATTTTCTTTCCGCTCCGCCGGAATCCCTCTTTCCTTCTTCCTTTCCTCCGTTTATAAAAACGTACGTCGCGCCGATCTAACCGATTTAATTAAACTCTTACGGGAGATTTACGGTAATAAAGATAATTAAAGTAATATAAAGAAATATTAACTTAGTACTTTAAATAACTACGATTCGGGAAAGGGTCCGATCGAGTTAGGATCCGATATAGCCTAGGCCTTCCGGCTATTCGCTAATCGACCCCGAACTATAAACTAATAGCTATAGGAATAAACGAAAGTAACCCTAGCTAACTCTTTCGTATACCTCGCCCGTTACGACTACCTTATTAACGAAGATATCCGCGCCTTCTATATCATAATTAGCTACGACTTCGAAGGCCGAAAGGCGGCCTTCGAAGTAAACCCGTACTAAACGATAGGCTATCGATCGGTAGGATCGTTTAACTTCTTAATTCGTTAGTACCTCCTCGATAACCCTACCTTTATTTTAATCTTTACGATCTATACGGATTTAATAAACCCCGAACGAGCTATTACCGACCCCTTAAAGTTCTCTTAAGCTTACTTCGCCGTAATATTATACCTTTCTAAGCCCCGGAGATTATTTAGCTTTAATATAGTTAGAAACGGCGCCTTCGATCGGGCGGCGTACGCGTTCGGCTAGCTACGGCGAATATAAAAAGACGGTAATCTCGAGCTTAATATAATTCCTTAATCTACTTATTACGTCGCGTTAATAAATTAATAAGATAGCTTTAACTACGGGTTTTAAAGCGGTATTCTACCGTATCTTATCTTTAAACGACCGATCGAAGTCGCCCGTTAAGCCTAAGAAAATAAGAGGCTTAACCCCTTTAATACCATAAGAAAATACGCCGAAGTAATAAAGTAATTTTATAGCGTTCGAGTTTTAAAGGAAGGGGTAGGTATCGTTAAACGTCTTCGATAAACCGTAGATTATTAAAAGCGAATTAACCTTATTAACGCTATAGTATCCGCTTAAAGTACGCCGATCGGTAAGCCCCTTAGCCATAAATCTTCCGTTCGGTTTATCGTATAAACCAAAGTCCGCCGTTCCTTTATAGCCTTAGTACTTAATTCCCTTTACTCCCTCGTATTAACGGACGTAAACCTCCGTTACGATAACCTCGTTAAGGTTATAGCGCGTTTCCTTCCTTTCCCCGGATTAAAAAGGATTAAGGCTTTTTAATCGGAAGAGACCTTTATACCGTATAGGTAGAAGAAAGATACCTAGTTAATCCTCGGGACGCGCCCGTTCTCTTATTATCCTTTTAATTAGGAGGGCTAGGACGAAACTAAGAAGAAGGTAGCCGAAATAAAGAAGGAGAACGCCGATCGGGTTAGATCGGCGAAGGTAAACCGGGCTAAGTTAGCCGTAAAGTAATAAAAAGGCCTCCTTATAATATTAAACGAAAAGCTAAAGGCACGACGGTAATAATTAAATAATAGCCGGTAGAATGAAGTTTCGCGGTAGTTTTTAAGGGAAGATATTAATCGGGATATATCGTATTACCCTTTTTAGTTTAATTATCCCTTACGGTATAATTAAACTAAAAAGGCTATAATAATACGGTAAGATATATCCTCTTAATATATTACGTAATACGCTACGATAGGCCTTATGCCTATATAAAGTAACCATAGCTTCCGTAAATATAGGATATGTTATGCTTATTATCTAAATCATTACCTAATTAAATTACTATCTTTATTATTTTTACCTTAATTAAAGATTCGTTTTTATTATTAGATTCGTCGTTCTCCGATTAATATATCTATCTTAGTTATAGGCGCTTAAGTTACTTCGTCGTATCGCTATAGCCGAATAAGTAACTTTTACGTCTTACCCCTTTTCTCCTCTTACCTCTTATACCTTTAGGCTAGCGATTACTATATCTTTACGACTAAGGGGCATAACTAAGATACGATAACTACATTAAATTCCTTGCCTTTCGATTAATATAGCGATATTAGTTTCATCTATCTTAGACTATCGTACGTACTATAGTCTTCGATAAAGTATACTTTCGAGTAAACCTATCCGGGTCTCTAGCATCGCGTACGCTCTGCTCCTCCTTAATATATATATATATATATGTAGCTTGCATCTTCTTTATTCATTTCCTTCCTAGTTAGCTAGTTAGTCAGTTCAACCTCTTTATCCCATCTTCCGTTGCACTTACTGCAGAGCAACCTCAGTCCTTACGTAGCTCTCCTGATCTACGTAATAAAGATATAAACCTATCTCCCTGTTACCTCTTCTGTTTCGTAGCATCTCATATATACTATTCGCATCCAGGCCAAGCACATGGAGAAGATTACACTAGTATTCGACTTGCAATGGGCGCTCCGCAAGATTATCGCCATGGCTGAGGGTGCCGAGGCGGTGGATAATGGCGAAGACGATCCCAAGTACCTCAACGAGCACGGCCGCTTCCCAGGGCTGGAGGCAGGTTACCAGTTCGCGTGGAGCTTAGCTAGGGATCAGCTTACTGATAAGACTGATGGTGAGACTGACGGTGGTCCTGAAGACTCGCCGCCGATCTAGGATCACGCCGACGGGACTCGGGACCCACGTGGAAGGAGGTGGGATAGTGGCGCCGTAGCCAAGACTTTCCTGAGGAAGATGTCTAGTTTCGCTCTTTACATGTACGATATACGTAGTAGGAGGCAAGAGTACCTAGTATGTGTAGGATGCCAAGAAACAGGGGGGTAAGAGATCAGTAGGTTACTTAACGGAGGATAGGTTCGATTCCTAACAGCACTACTTAGTAGCCTTCGCTATTTAGCTCATCTATAAGTATGTACCCTCGACCTTCTAAGGTCCCCAATACCGCTTCATGCCGAGCTTTATCCTTATTTTTCACAAATGGTATCGAAATTTCCTTTTAGATGCATTTCTAGCCACCGTACGAAAGTGCCTTTAATTGATTCTTTTTCGTAATTAAATGTTACTTCAGGAGCTTTTTGAAGCGATATAACAAGTGGTGGTGTCCTGGTGGACCATAGAGTGTGGGGTTGGACCTGACAGCGGCTCGGCCCGCGCTACTGGGACTACGATCAGTAGTAAGCACTCCGTACTACCCGCGTTTTTGCGGCACGATTGTCTGCAGACGATTGAACACAAGCCCGCATCAGCCCCAACTCGTACATATATTGAGAGATAGTCCCGGATATCCTAGCACAAAAGCTAGGTTGGTATACGACATACCAGTACATTGTTTGACATGGTACGCAGCATACTGGCACAGAAAATATACCAGTACATAAAACACTAAGCTAGTAGTTGTGAAAGTGGGTGGAGAATGCAAGAGGCAAGGCAGCACTCTATTTTCGAAAAGGGGACTCACTTTGGCCATATTTATATGGGACCAACTCTGGGCCTACTACTCGGCTAGAGTTGAGGCAATTCCCAAGCTGCTGTGGCGCAGCCTTGCCGAAAGCGTCATTTAGGGTGAGCAAAAGTGAGCAAGGGCGAGCAAGGGCGAGCAAGGCCCGGCTAGAGTCTAAGCAAGGTCCGAGCAAGGGTGAGCAAGGTCACGTGGGACGTGCCGGGGCGCGGGCGCCCAGATTCGCCTCAGCAAATACCTACTTGGAAGCCCGCAAACTCGATTGTCTAACCCCTCCGTAATGCCGTCGAAGAGACTAGGAAGGTGTTAAGGCTATACAATCTGCTTTCATATACCCAGGAGGCAATCTTGAGCACCTAGGTACCTAAATTTTACCAATTTTACCTACCTACCTACCTACCTATCTAGCAGCTGACGACCTCTGCTCAGCCCGTTAGGATGAAGGTTCCTTGGGTAGCCTTAGGTAGTGTAAGGTGCTTGCCAGTTTTTGATAAAGCAAACAGGGGAAGAGGGCGGAAGACGCATTTCACATAATATTATTCAAAATGAGTCTAGTTACGTGATTGCTGTAAAATGACCTTTCACCATCACAATGGCATCATCAACCAGTATTATTACCCAGTCGCTGCCACTCTTGGATAATACACAACGTACTAGGTAACTCTAGGAATCTCGGACGATCATCACCTTTCCTTCATCACCTCTCACCCAACCCTAAGCAGCTCTTCTCCTAGCCCAACCAAGAACACGAAAGTTGGGTAAATAACCGCCGCCGCCAGCTCTTGAGCTAGGTACGGCGTAGAACCGCGCCGACTCATCTTGAACCCGAACCCCACTAACAGCTTCCTACAACCACAGGACCAATACCGAAAAGATGCCTTTGATGCTGTGAACCTTGCTGGAGCTGGAATGAAGGTAGTATACGACTCACATGGCTCACATCACGCCAAACCCAAGGACTTGGGCGAATGGGCATACCATCCTGGCCTCAACGCCGTGAGTACCTACCGTTTCCCCGGCGATTTGCTAGTCTGATTCCTATTGGTTAGGATGAATCCGCCCTCATCAACTAGCAATACTAGGTGGATTGCCGCTTGTCGAGCGGTGGTGCGGGCTTCTCGGCCTAGTTGTCTGCCAAGCGCACTTTCATGCGTGAGCTGGGCGCGGTCCTGCTCGCCCATCCCACCTGGGCTGACTACCTCGACGATTAGGCCAAGTTTCCGGGACTCCCCAACGACTGTGGTGATACCTCGGCTTTGGCCAAACTTTTTCGGGAGGTGTGGCGCGCTGAGACTTCCAGCTGCAGGTCCCTGCGAATCAACCATCAGTCGAGGTGCTGTGATAATGTCGGTCCTAGTGATGGCGACTTCGTTGAAACTGACTAAGAACTAGACAACCTTTGCTCGAGTCCCCATGAAATTTACTAGCGGTCGAGTATCCCTCCGGGTCCATACCGCTCATCGACAAGAGCTCATATCGTCAGGCGAAAACATGTGGCGACGCCAGGATTACACGGTACTACTTTCTACCCGTCTGGTCAGTTGAGGACCTCAATACGTCGGGATGGATGACGCCTGGCAACCTCGGGGATGGATATATATACATGCCTACGATATATAGCCCTGGTCCCGAGGTCGCGGGTCCAGTGGTTTTGGCCCCTCCTAATGACTCCTCCCATATTTGATTTTGCCCTCCTCTCCCTTCTCCCGTACTTAGGTATATATCTGGCACGCGTCACGCGGCCTCAACTTAGCCGTCACCTATCCTGGAGGGGATGGACAGACCACGAGAGCCGCCCGGCAAACCGAGAGGCAGAGGACCAACTGCTGAATCCCCCGCGGGGTACTAACCAGACCGTGACACCTAAGTTGGTGGGCATGAGGGCAATGCTTACCAGCAGCTGCTGGTGGAGAAGTCGAGCCGCCCTGTTGTCAACGGATCTCGCCCACTGAAATAGGGCAAGTGTGTGTGCTTCGAGTGCAGGAGCCTCCACTACCTCCAACCCCCTTGTGGTACTCTATGGGATAGCTCAGGCCGGGTGGGCTAGCGAGTACCTGTTGTGGCTGGCTATAAATTCCCCCTACCTTACAGGATTCCTCACCGTGCTCATGGTTTGAGACTGGAGAGACTGTAGCGGTGTGGGAGAACTGGGCGTTACGCAGGGAGAGCTACCTATATAAGCCTACATAGCCCACGAGGGAAACGCAAGCGTCTACGTTTTCACGTGATAAGTAGGGTGGCGTATGTTATTATATATTGTAAACCCGGGCTTAGATTTTACTCGCTGGAGTGGTTAACACATAACCTTACTCACCACTTGTCTGGTTGTGATCGACCCATCCGTACTCAGGTAACATCCAGCCTTCGTGACTGGGGGATCAATACCCCTCGTACACTCCGTTGCCATGCCGATATGCCCTTGTGGCTATCTCAGCAGCACAGGGGAGCGCTCGATAAAGCTGGACAGTTCAACGACACGTACAGTCTCGCTGCGACATTAGGGGAATACGTGCCGGGTTCCTTCGGTGTTACGGTATTTACCTAATACCGAGTTAGCCGCCCTGTTTTCATACCTTGGTTGTTTCAAGCCCTATTTCAGATCAGGCCACGTAGGAAATCCGACCCTGATCAATCAGGTTTCCTCGAAGCGCTGCGCGTATACGCGTTCTTGCCGAGTCTGCTCCAGCCTTCTCCGCGGAAAGGGCAGCTGTGCTGGGCTGGGTATAGGCTTACAATGACAACATTATGTCGCAGATATTAGCTAGGGTTTGGGGGCGAGTGGACCTCGAGATGGATTCCGGGGCGGCGTGTTCCTTGGCCCGACGGATTTGACGTCGGAGAGTGGACAGAGTGGCGCTGCCCATAAGATCGCTTGTCCGGCATGGTTTGTTGATCGCCGACGCCCCGTCTCTCCCGTCACGCCATCCGCCACAGTCGCACGAACCGGGGGCGGCGGTAACCGTCATCGGTGATCACCTCTCGTCAGTAAGGTAGAGACCGGCCCCACTCCACGAAGAGGCGACCGTCCGGGCTGGGTAGCGCCGGGCGCGTCGTGTTCCGGAGATATCCGGCGTTCTCGGGGGCAAGGGGGGGGGGGGGGCACAGTGGTAGGTAGGGCACGGGTGACAGCAAGGCTTCGCAATGTCAATCGGGGTTGTTCGCCGTCGACCGGGAACGTGGTATCGCAGAGAAGAGGCACTGCCGTTTCTATAAATTAAACAGCAACATGCCGTAGTACGGGTTAGTTATGTATGAGTTATGTATCCATGCACATTGATGTTGTTGGCGCCAACAGGCTTGTCGCTGCACCGTTGATCGATTCGCGACTTTATATAGGTAGCTAGGCTGGCTTGGCTTGCTGCTCTACAACGTTGAGGCTCCGTCGTGTCACCTGTTCATTTCTCGTGCATCATCTCCCTGAACAGCATCGAAGACGACCGTTCTATGTGTAAGCTAGACCCCCGCTCTACGGACCACCCCTTCACGGACCACCCTTTTTATATGTGTTTACATACAAACGATTTTTCCCCGTAAAAAATCGGAAAAAAATCGGAAAAGTCGGAAATTTGATTACGTAATTGGCTTATATAATTCAATTAACATATATTTTTCCCGAATTCTTTAGTCTATAAAATAAAGAGTTTTATACGATTTTAGTTTTTTTTTTCTGGCACTAATAGTTTCCCATATAATTTATTAAGGAATCTAATATAATGATACGAAATCACCCTTTTAAAGTTTTTTTTAACCGTAATAAAGTAGAGCTATTACATAATCAAAGATAGGCTAATTAGAAAAATGGTTATGATTACTTAATCTTATTTTTATTAGGTGATTTTATTTTTATTTAATTTATTATCTTAAAAAATTAGACGTTTTTTAATTAAAAGTTTTTCAGAATTTTATATTGGAAATCGGGTGAATTTAAAAAGTTTAGGTTTTCCATATAAAATAAGGTTTAAAAATTTAAAAATTTACCTATTTTTTTAGATAAAAAATTAAATAAAAATAAAATGAAGTAATAAAAATAAGATTTAGTAATAGTAATCATTTTTCTAATTAGCCTATCTTTAATTATGTAATAACTCCACTTTATTACGGTTAAAAAAAACTTTAAAAGGGTAATTTCGTACTATTATATTAGATTCCCTAATAAATTATATAGGAAACTGTTAGTGTAAGAAAAAAAAAACTAAAATCGTATAAAACTCTTTATTTTATAGACTAAAAAATTCGGAAAAAACATATGTTAATTAAATTAAGTAAGCCAATTACGTAATCAAATTTCCGACTTTTCCGATTTTTTTCCGATTTTTTATGGCTTTTATTAAAATAAACTTTTTGTATGTAAACCCCATACAAAATGCCTGGTCCGTGAAGGGGTGGTCCGTAGAGCGGTACCCTAACTTATATTAGAGACGGGGTGGGGGGAGAGTACTATCAGTACTGCCTTCGCGCGCGTCGGGTCCGGGTAGCGATGGGTTGCAGCGCGCACTGATGCTCGGAAAGTGGCGTGGTCACCTATTATCATACCATGCGGAATTCGGGGTGACGGGGCCATGTTTAGGAGGTCTCCCATAAGTCTAGGTATACACTCTATTGTCTCGTCTCGTCTCGTCTCGCTCTCCCCAGCAACCGCTCGCTGCCACCGAAAAAAAACCCGGTTTCCGCCGATGGGGTAAGCAATGCGGCAGTCGTTGGGGCTCGCGACTATGGGCGCGATGATATATCCGAGACTAAAATCAAAAGAGAACTAGGAGAGCGGTGCCAAGGGCGACGATGTCCTCTGCCTGACAAGGCATTATTGCCTGGACGAGCGTATGGAGGGCGCTGTTACTTAATTGGCTGCCGCTAGGAATTCAGCTAGGGGAGGCGTATAGAAGAGTGGGAGTGCTGTAAAGCCGACTTTGTATATACCGATACGGGTAAGGGGTTGGAGTTGAGGGGGGGCCGGTGGTTGTCCAGAAATGGAGAGAGGGGGGAAGAGATGCTGTTCGGCAGATATTACGGCGTCTAAGTCTGAGGGGAGAGAGGGTCTCTGATAAGGTACCTACGTGCAGGCGGTCTTCCATTTGATTACTACTTATTTAAATATATATAATTATATGCATATATTTATGAGTATGTCGAACAGCAACCCGTTAGGGGTGTGCAGATTTGCTGCTGACCGCCCGAGTGTTACGGCGCATGCATGTGTGTGTATGCATGGCGTGCCTACCTAGGTAGGTAACCTGCCTGCGTACCTGCCTACGTCAGCAAGCAGGTTGCGGCATGTTTGCCCCCCATAGCAAGCCGCAGATGTTCCCGAGAGATACGTATGTACTTTGCTTAGTAAGGATTGTCGACGTCCTCGACGAGAGGAAATATGGGAAACTCCAGGGTGGGACATAGGTCCATATTGCTACACTACCCTAAGTACTTTAGGTACCTGGCTGCCTGCTAGCCTACTACCGGCAGCTTCCCCTTCCCTCCTCTCCCTGCCTTCCTGGCTCGTGCCTACCACTAGTGCCGTTAGATCCATCTGGGGCAACAGCTTCCCCCATCCCTCCCCCGGCCGAGCAGGTAGCGGGGATTTTTATGTAGCGGCATATCGGATCAGATTGTTACCGTGTGCGCGTGTGTGTGCCACCCGCGATCTCTCCGTGAACAGAGGTAACGATAGGTACCTATCCATCCACCCAACACACCAGCAAGCAGCCAAAGAGGTCAGCTTATTTCTCTCCCCTCCCCTCTGCCTCCGTCGCCCATCCGCCGAGGGCCGGAATGGAGTCGCCTATAGGACGGTGCGTGCTGCGGCCTGGGTCATGTGCAAATTGCGACCTTGTACAAGTTTTTCCTTTCTTGTCGCTGCCGCTGCCTCCATGCCTACTATTAGTGCCGACTATTAGTACCGAACATGTGGCCTATAGGCTAATATGCAGACAGAGACAGACAGGACCGACAACGACCAGACGTATGGCTGCTACAAGCCCTGCTGGAGGGGGCCGTTGGGTCCGGGTTTCGCACCCATCCGCGACGCCGACTCTCCGATATAGACACGAAATCCGATGGCCAGCTGATGATTGGTGGCAAGCGGGTGCCGGTCAGAAAATAATGAACAAGTTGTGCAGGGCCAGCCTGTCAGGCGGACACCGTCGAACCCGCCCTTGTCGGAGTCCAGCCCGAACCGCTGGGAATCCCGATCAGGGGTCTCTCTTTCGCTCGAGCTGCTGCATCTTCGTCTTTATGAATAGGTTCGTCCTGGGACCAGCGCCAGGGGTCCAATCGCATGTTGCTTAAGGGAAAAAGAGCGTGACATCGCGCTCGAGTCCCAGCCAGAGCACAGGCGGGATCGGTGTAAGTGATATCTGCCCTTCCCGTATGTGCCGGCTTCTCGCTTCGTTCCCAACCAACCCTGGACCTGACCCATCCATCTCTTCCCTCTTCCCTCTTTCTTTTTATTTGTTTCTTTTTTCCTTTTTCTCCTCCCTCTTCAGCCCCTCCGTCAGTGAGGTGAAATCGAGATCCCAAGGACATCCCAAGACGCGTCGTCGGTCCAGCCTAGTACGAATAGCGGTAACGAGCCCACAGAACCCAAGCGCCAGACACGAGGAGCGTCTTTAATTAGAACCCCCAGCGCCCACCTACCCATCCGGGACGCATAGTATCATACCACCATACCCGAGCAAGCCTTCCCAGTGCCAATCAGTCGCGCTGGGGTTAGACTCGCCCAAGCCTTCGGCGAAGAAGCCAAGCACAGGTAAGCCTTCTCTAAACCTGCAACTCACGCATGCCAGCCCTTTTTTTTTTTTTCGTTTGTTTTTCAGTCGCATCTCTAGCCTTGGGTGACATTACTGGCTTAGCTAGCTAGACTGATCCGTATCGAATCGAGTTGTTGACAGGCGCCTGCCCGCTGACTAGATTTCATCAATGACGTCCAGCACGGCGTCGACCGCCGCCGGGACGCATCCCGACGGCGAGCGCGACAATGACGTCGACATACAGCTCAGTCGCAAGATAAGCCAGGCCGTGGACGAGGGTCACGACGCGGATATCCCGTCGAGCGAAGGGTTCGTGCTTACGGAACAGGAGGAGCTCAAGCGAAGGCGATCGATAGCCGAGCGGAGGAGGAATTCCATCGCCAGCAAGAGGAGCAAAGCTGATCGCGACGTCGAGAAGGGCCGCCAGCCGGGCCAGGGTGTGCTCTTGGGTGCCAGCGACGAAAACGACGATGGCAGCGACGACGCCAATGTCGTCTGGTGGGACGGCCCCAACGATCCCGAGAACCCGTACAACTGGCCGACCTGGCGCAAGGGTCTCAACTGCAGTCTCATCAGTGCTATGACGTTCATCTCCCCGCTCGCATCGTGTAAGTTACCAACCTGCGCCCTCCCCCCCGTCCGCATTGCGTATACGCACCTACGTTTAAAAAGAGAGAAAAAAGAGATGTGTGCGACACAGCGTTATATACCTTAGGTCAACGCTAACGTGGTCACGTAGCCGTCTTCGCCCCCGGCGTTCCTCAGGTTATGCGCGAATTCCAGTCCACCTCCTTAGAGATTGCCGCTTTCGTAGTGTCGGTGTACGTGCTGGGTTTCGCGGCGGGCCCTATGTTGTTCGCACCGCTCTCCGAGATATACGGTCGGGTCATATTGTACCACATATGTAACGTCGGATTTGTGGCTTTCTCGGTTGGCTGCGCACTCGCCCCCACCCTGAACGCCTTGATCGTCTTCCGGTTCTTCGCGGGCGTGTTCGGCTCGGCGCCCATCACGAACGGCGGTGGCTCTATCGCTGACATGATCGCTCAGGAGAAGCGAGGAGCCGCGATGGCCATATTCAGCATCGGTCCGCTTCTGGGACCCATTATCGGTCCCGTAGCTGGGGGTTTCCTGACCGACGCCAAGGGCTGGAGGTGGGCGTTCTGGTTGCTGACCATTGTGGGTGGCTTCCTGACGATATTGATGCTCTTCAGCATGAAAGAGAGCTATGCACCCGTTATCTTGGAGAAAAAGGCTGCTCGGCTACGCAAGGAGACCGGTAACGACCTGATCCGGTCAAAGCTCGACGTGGGCTTATCGGCCAGCGACTACTTCAAGCGAGGCATCATCCGACCCTTTCGAATGCTGTTCCTCTCCCCCATCGTCGCTATTACCGCCCTCTACATGGCCGTCACGTACGGCTATCTATACCTCATGTTCACTACTATCACCCAAGTGTTTATGCAATATTACGGCTTCTCTACGAGCACGGTCGGCTTAGCCTTCCTCGGGCTCGGCGCGGGAAGCCTGTTCGGAATTGCCATATTTAGCCTTACCTCTGATAAGTACATACAGAGGAAGGCGGCCGAGGACGATGCGAAAGCTCAGACGGCTGGCAAGGCTACGTCGGGTATAAAGCCAGAATACCGCCTACCCCTACTCCCCGTTGGAGCCATGTTGATCCCGGCTGGGTTGTTTATCTACGGCTGGACGGCATCCTACAGGGTACATTGGATCGCCCCTATTATCGGAATGACCGTGGTAGGCGTAGGCAATATCCTCGTTTTTATGACGATTCAGATGTACCTCGTCGATACCTTTACTATCTACGCCGCTTCGGCTATCGCATCTAATACGGTGGTTAGATCGACAGCCGGCGCCGTGCTCCCGCTGGCTGGCCTGCCGATGTACGATAAACTAGGCATCGGCTGGGGCAACAGTCTGCTCGGCTTCATCGCTGTTGCTTTATTCCCCGTAGCGGTTGTTATTATCAGGTACGGAGAATATTTACGGCATAGGTTCGCGATCAAGAATCTCTAGTCGCTAGATCGGTAGGTATGCTTTTGCTAGCTTTCTCCTAGAAAAAATTGGGTTAGTTGCATCAACGAGGAGACGGGCGCATATAAAAAGGTTGGGTAAACAGACGCCTTCTATCCTTTATACTTATAACTATAGAGAGGTCGTCACAGCTACCGATGCCGTCTTTCTGTGCCGCATGTATTGGGCCGTCTAGACCATAGATTGAGTTATGCCCTCTTGAGATTTCCTTTCTCCCCCTTGGCAAGATCGTCTGAGACGCATCAATGACACAGGCCCTATTTTCCAAAAAGGGGGGAAATGTTGTCATCTGCACAGTGCTCTGATATCTTTCTCCCAGTAATTGCCGGACGTGATAAAAAAAAGGTCGGTTGAATACAAATCCCTAGTCGAATCTCGGCCCGTCTATCTCCCCCCACTCCTTTTCGGCCGTCATCCAGACGAGACTTTGTTCCGGCGCTCAGCCTCTCGCTCATGCTGGCGCATACGATACCTCCGGCGGTCGTACTCGTAGTCGTCGTCGACCCACTCCGTCCGCTCCTTCTCACGACCCTCGTCCTGCTCCTCTTCCTCGGCCACGCTCATCGCCCTCCTCCAGCTATGCGTCCTGCGCTCGCGCTCCTTTCTCAGCTCCTCTTTCCCTCTCTTCCTCTCTCTCTTCCTCTCCATCTCTCTCTCCCTTTCCCTCTGCCTCTCCATGCGCTCCTCCCTCTCCAGGCTCGCGAGCTCGTCGGCTAGGCACGCGTGGGCGGCGAAGGCGGCGCGTAGAGCGTCGGCTTCGCAGTCCCGCTGCTTGCCGACGGCGCGCAGCCCCGCGCGCAGGTCGCCCCGCCGCTGCTCCCACGCCTCGCGCCACGCGCGCTCCTCGCGCTTGCGCCGCTCCGACTTGGCGGCGCCGGCCAGCGTGCCGGCGAGCGAGGCCCAGAGGTTGGGCTTCTTCCGGCCGCCGCCGCCGCCACCGAAGACGAATTCGTTGGTGTCGATGAGCCCCCGCTGCACCCCCAGCTCCTCCGTCTCTCGCGCGGTCTCGTGCAGGTTGTCGTACTCGCAGTTGGCCGCCTCGAAGCGCTGCTGCGCCCGCGCCCTCGCCGCTCTCACCGCCACCAGCCTCTCCCCGAGGTCCCTTATCCAGTCTCCCCGCGTCTCGCACTTCGGCGCCTCGCCGGAGCCCCGGCCCGCGGCCGTTTTGCCCCCCTTCGGCTCGGCAGAGTGCGCGGACAGCTGCTCGTCGTACGCCGCTCGCTGGCGGGAGTCTTTCAAGGTCGAGTACGCGGACTCCAGCTGCATCCCGCCCCCTCTCATGTTAGTCGATCAGAGGACGGGATATTGCCTTCGGCACGGTACGTACAAGCTGAAATTCCACCGTGGCGTTGGGATTATCGGGGTTCTTGTCTGGGTGCTTGGCCTTGGCGAGCCGCCTCCAGGCTGCCTTGATGGCCCCCGGGTCTGCCGTTCGGTCGATGCCCAGAACGGCGTAGTAGTCACGTCCGGCTGACTTGTGAGCCATGGCCGAGATCGCGCGTCAGCGGGGGAAAAGAAACCGCGCTCTCGGCTGTTTAGAGGAGGACGTTAGCTAGGTTTGAACCATCACGGAAGCCCCGCTTGCGCCCCCTTTTCCGGCTCGCGGGGGAGGGGGGAAGGGGGTGAGGGGGGCTTTTATCGAGCTTGAGAGGGACAAGGTCAGGCGCGGACGTGAAGAGGAGGGTAGATGGAGGGCAGTATAGATCTATCTATCGGCCGCCCGCTCGCGTACTGGCCACCCCGATGTCCTGATGTTTGGATATGGCGAGCTCAGCCTGCAGGAAACCATGAGATGCATCATTCCCGGGGCCTCATTGGTGCAGGGCAGCGCGCAGCACTTGCAACATCGCACCGTAAGCCCACTCGTCCGAGATGACTGCATCTCTGTGTGCTACCATGCGAGCGAGTAGCCGCCCCGAGGTGCGGCCGAGAACGCCTTACGAGGCAGCACTTACGGCGATGGCGATGTGAATGCCATCCAGCGAGGCCAATTTGGCTGTCATAACCAGCCGTCCTCCACCCTCGGGCCAGCCTTGCCCTTCATATCACTTACAGTTTCGCTCTGTGCAGGCCACGGGACTAAAATTTGGTTCGACGGGATTGATACTATCATTCCTCGTCGATGTGTGACCAATCGAGACTTTCAATCCTCTCCTTGCAACGCGATGGCTGCGGCGGGTGTATTACGTTGTAGTACGAGTTTTCGAGAGAAGAGAGCGAGTTATTAGAGGTTATGAAATATTTGACGAGAATCTCTCCCTCGTCGGCGAATGCACGATGGAATATCACGAATAGCCCTACCGAGTCGCCTTTTCGGTATTCAAAAGTAGAAGAAAAGGAGAGGAGGGGCACCGCCCAGCACCAACATCTTTTAACTCCTCCTCGGACCTCAGTATGATATCACGGAGAGATCGAGAGCACTCTAATACCGTACTGATAGAGTCTGTTAATACAGAGAAAACGCTAATCCAACTAAGCTTCGAAACACGAAGCAAGTCAGCATTGGTGTGTCTACGACATCATACTACACACTTACCTCGCGTTTATAAGGTATAGTCAACTATTAGTTTTATCATTTATCAGAGCCTAAAGAGGCTACGGGAGTGTCACTACTACATCGACTCGCCGAGCTCTGTGGATGGGAAGGCGGCAGAGTAGCTATCGTGACGGCTTTAATCACAGATATTATTATTATAGTTGGGCTACTCCAGCTGAGACTCCGGCGCAAGATTTCGACAACATATATAGAGACATCAAGGGCCCAAACGAAGAGTACGTGCTAATATGCCTACGTTATGTTCACACATAGCGCTATGCGCCTCCAACGCTGCTTATGCTAGACGGCTTGACCGTACCGACTGCTTTGATCTCCATGCTAAACCCACCGCCCGGTTCACTCGTAGCTCCGGCAACCTATGCAGCAGCGCCGCCGCACCATCAAACCCTCTCGGACCCGGATGGTCAGCTTCCCTCGTACAACATATAGGGCTTGGTCCTGTTTCTGCTCGATTGTAAGCTCTTGTGGAGGGTGTCGAGGGCAGACCATCTCGTTTCATAGTTTCATATTGGAGTTACTTTTCTCTCCTTTTTTTCAACCAGCAGGTAACTAGCTGATAACTTCTCTCGTAATGTGACCTGCTGTGACGGGAACTAGGGCCATTGTGGCCCGCGGACACGATCGTCCCCAGACAGAGTAGTATTAGTAGCGGTGTTGGCAAGTAATACTATTCAACACCCGCGGGTGAGGCTATGCTGGGGGCGTGCTAGGCTAGGCTATCTACATATGTATGGCTCACTCGGCTCCCTATCTAGGCATCTCTGTTCTCGTTTCGTGCGCAACACGTTCTATTCCGTATCCCCTCTCCTCGAAAGATGTTTAGCATCTCTTTGATGCAGCGTGTTCATCCTTAGTGCAGGGGCCATGCTAATCTTCTCGGTATCGTTTCAAATTAACCAGATGTCCAAGGGCATAATATCCCCAGGCGGACAACGTACGAAAAGAAGGAATGTAGGCACATAGCTATAGGAAGAGGTGAGGTGTGTGCCTAAGTAAGTAGCGGTGTGGCTTTCCTAGATCGTCTTCTGTAGATACTTATGGTACCTGCGGTAGGTGCCTAAGATGTAGGTGTACCCCAGAGGTATTCAAGCCACATTATACCTCGATCGCAGATTCCGCTAAAGAGGCAGACGCAGATGCTATACCTTAAAGGCAGGCACCTCACACATGCATGATATGCGTGCTATAGGCACTTACCTCTTGGGTCCCTACCTCTTTCCTACCTTAGATAGGTACCTAGGAACCTACGGGCCTCCTCCTTGGGTGTTACTTGCGGTAAGCAATAGGTGGGTACCTGGGTATATACTTGTGAGTAGCCCCCCTCTCTCGAACATACCAAGAGGTAGGAGATGAGCTAAAGAACGAAGACTACCAAGTAGCGCTGTTAGGAATCGAACCTATCCTTCGTTAAGTAACCTACTGATCTGTAGGTACCCAAGACGTAGGTAGGTAGGTACTTAGGTAGGTAGGCGGAGGTACCTAAGATATCGACTTTATGTACACGGGCAGGTACCTAATGTATGCGGGCTACGGCTGGCCCAGCAAGACATCCATAGGCAGGTCCCGTCATGTATCGGCTAATCGGGACTATTCCCAATGCGGGAGGGTACCTTAGTAGGTACGCATATAAGGTCGTTGCTCAGTAATGTGCCGCCCGTCTTAGGAGGTACCTACCAAAGGCTACATGCACACGCAGGTACATGCACAGTTGCAATTGTGTGTACCTATATGGGTGTCTGTCCCCCCGTAGTTACATGCGTGACCTGCTTCCATACGTACAATACTGTGTGGTACATCCATCTTCCCTAGATCCGCCGACCTGGCCTGACCTGACATCTCTCCGTCTCTCTCCTCCCCACCACCACCAACTTGACCGACCACCTACAATATTTAGCCTCTTGTCGCCTGGCCTGTCTCGCCTGTGACGATCATCTCGTGCAGACCCTCCTCAGCTGCTCCTCGGCTCTGCTCCAGCGACTATTCCCCCCGTACCCAATATATCTGCAATCAGAAACCCCATCGGACTTCTCCCTACCCGCTCCTTTCGTACCGGACAGAGACCCCGATAGGATCTCCTCGAACCCAAACCACCGTCATCGCCGCCTCGAACACTCTCGTTGTAGCCATCTCGCATTCAAGATGGTGGTATGTTTTCCTCCCTGACAGAACGCCATCCCCTTCCCCCCCCGAGCACCAGCTCCTCTGCCGACCTCTACTCGCGGAGAGGTTCGGGGAGAGAGAGAGAGAGCGCGTACTACCGACGAAGAGAAACACGTGAGAGCAGAAACTCTCCTCTTGAGGGCTTGTTCTTCGTTTTATGTCTTGCTCGTTCTACTCGGGAGCTGAGCGCCCTTGCCTCTTCCTCGCCCGCTTCATTACGACAACGACGCTGAACTCTGATCAATGTGTTCTCTTCCTGACAGTTTCTCAACTTACTGACATTTGGCCTCTGGGGAAAGCTCGGACGACTCACCCACTACGCCGTCGACGCGGTGCTCAGTATGCAATACCCAGCGACCGCTCGAATATTTCCCCAGCAGCTGACCTCTTGTCTCCTTGCCTAGTCTCCACCATCCTCGCCGGTATGCGTCGGTCAACCGGTCTTACGTGAGTCCTCACCTCGAATGCCTTTGTTCTGTTTAGTACAGGCGGCCTAGTAGAAAAGAGCAAGGGAGAGGAGCGGACAAAGGTGGCGGTGTAAAAAGTACGGTCCGACAAGGCATCGAGATTCGCTGACGCCTTCCCCGACTCCGTATAGCTTCAACACCGAGCGCGTATCCATCGGCGAGAACAAGGAGGCCAACAAGTGGATAGAGAAGTACCTGGGGGTCGGCGAATGGGTCATGGATCAGTCTGTTGCGATAGCCGGGTCGAGTGGTTGGTTTCAGCGCACTCGATAGGGCGGTAGTAGGAATGCCGTCGTCCTCAGACAAGCGGTATCGCCACGTGTGAGATGTCTTACTAGCGACGAACCCGCATAACGACGCTCCTATCGCCGCTATCATCATCGCCCAAGTCTTAACCTCCCCCCGCCCTCTCGTCTACTACCTCTCGCCGCCGCCGCCCTAGATCCCCCATACTTACAAGTACGCCTACGTGGCCGCCCGACGTCCTCTTCGGAAAGGATGGGAGAGGGAGGAGAGTATGTTTGCTTGCCTTTGCGTGTTATGAGGAATTTTGGATTCGGTTGCCTCCCCCGTCCCCCATCCCCCCTCCTCGACATGAATAGGCGTTTGTTTGGCTGTATCGTTTCATATATCCGTTTGGTGCATTTCCCGTTCTCGCGGTAGAACGGAAGGAATGGACGGATTGACGAATGGATAGATGAACCCTCCTATCCCCCCTTCCTACCCTACTCGGTTTGATTTGTATGTAGTTCGGTTGCCGTCACCGGCGTACATCATACGGGAATACGAGGAGATGATCAACTCCTATTATGTGCCATCTATCTTGCCTTGCCGTTGTTATCGCGTAGTCACGTTAGGATATGAGAATGATTGTTTATCATTCCAAATGCCCCGGCGAAGCCTTCAGTATCTTTGGAACGCCGTACGTGTAATGGGTAATCGTAATGAATAATAAGAGTGCTAAAGTGCTATTCGAGAGACGCGGACGCTTTCGCCCTTTCTAAGCCTAAGCAAGATGATTGTGTGTGTGTGTCCGTTCGAAGACAGCCTCCCGCAAAGGCCCCATAGCTAATAATACTCCGCCCTACCCTAGATGCCCCATCCAAAACGCCATCATTAACTATGATTCTCCTGCCATGCCTCCTGTACGCCCAACCTTCCCCTTCCTAGTTCCCCCCCTTTCTCTAGCGTGCCAGCACGCCGAACCAAGTCCGAGTTCCAAAACCCAATACACCTTGACCCGGCTTCGAGCAGCGAAGGCGTACGGCAGCCACGTCTAGTCGACCGGATCGCCGTCCTCGGCAGGACGGCTCTCGGCCAGCAGGTCCGGCGGCACCGCGTTGTCGGTCACGCTGCTCTCCCTGCGGACGCGGGCGCGGCGCTCGTAGCCCTCCGCCGCCCGGTCCCTGCCCCGCGGCGGGCTGTGCATCGACAGGAACTCCGAGGGCACCTCGTTGACGCTGGGCACGTCGTCCTCGACGCTCTCGCGCGACCGGTCGCCGAGGGCCTCGCCGAGGAGCCCCGGCGGCACCTCGTTGTCGCTCTCGTCGCCGCGGTCGCTCGCGCCCAGCAGGTCCGCGGACGCGCTGCGGGCCCGGCCCGCCGGGACGGCCGGGGCGGCGTTGTCGTGGATGTCGTCCCAGCGCCGAACCACGCTCCGGCTCAGCTCCTCGTCCTCCTCCGGATCGTCCTTGTATTCTTTCAAGACGCCGCCGTTCTCGCGTACGTCGACCAGGTCGCTAGCGCCGCCCGGCCCGCTCGGTTTGGAGATGGCATGTACCGGTGTGATCGACCTATCGTCGTATCCGGCACTGCGGATAGTGGCGGCCAAGAAGTCCTTGACCCCGATGAAATGCGCAACCTCGGCACCGATGGCCGCAATCAAGAGCTTCCACCCCTTGGACTCCGCGTAGTCGTGCAGCGCTATCAGCTCGCGCAGCATCCTCCTGATGGCTTCGTATTGCTCCTGCAAAATAGACTCTGGATTGCCGATATCGGGATTTGGTACTTCCGAGGAATTCTTCATGACAACCTGCAGTGAATCGTGAAGCGTGCCCTCAAAATTGCTGACGAGATCAACCACCTGCTGCCACATCTCGTTGCCCTCCTCCAGTGCGGCGCGTTCTTTATCAACGGCAGCCTTGCGTTGCTCGAGGACGGCGACTTCGCCTTCCCACCAGTCCTTGGCCATTTCAGTTGTTCTTCTCTCCGGCCGCAGCGAAAGGAACTCGAAGCCAGACATACGCTTAGACAAGAGCGTGTCGGTATCTTCGGTTTGCTTCTCGATATCGTCGGCTTCCAACATCCGTATACCTGGGTAT
This sequence comes from Durotheca rogersii, assembly GCF_024521655.1. Taxonomy (NCBI): domain Eukaryota; kingdom Fungi; phylum Ascomycota; class Sordariomycetes; order Xylariales; family Xylariaceae; genus Durotheca; species Durotheca rogersii. The sequence goes on along the minus strand of NW_026251286.1, from coordinate 140,115 downwards.
TTCATGAGGTCTGCGATCCCTTGATCACACTGCCTCAGTGCTCCCTTGTAACCGCTTAAGCTGGCATCCCGTATGCTTTTAGCCTCCTCGAGCTTACGTTCCAGTTCAGCCTTGGTTCTTTTCAATATTCGGAGTTTCTCCTCGAGTACATCGATATTAGCACAGACTTCCTGGCGCTGCCCCTCCATTGTAGCTATCTCGGCCCTGATCGGGAGCTCGCGGTCTTCTTCCAATGCCCTCATCTCAGCGGCGATGGAGGAACGCTGCGACGATAAGCTCCGCAGCTTCGATAGGGCAGTCTTGCGCTCGGCTAACGCGGCGGCGATGTAGGCGTCCTCCTCGTTTTTCAGATCCGCCAACATGGTGACAGAGCGAGCAATACCGACGCGAGCCTGGCGTTTGGACATGGGCTTCTTCTTTGGCTGACGTACGGGGACGACAGACGCTCCCGAAAGCTTGGAGTGGGCAGTCGACGTCGCCGAGCTTGGAGATCGCCCTGGTTGGGCATCATTAGGCAAGCTCGCGGCCGCGTCGGTCCCATCGAGCTCTCTTTGCAGGGCAGCGCCTTGGGCATCGAGCAGTTTCTGCAGCTCCTTCTCCATCTGGTGCTCTCGACGCTGCATTAACTTGAATGTGTTATCGACGTCGGAACGCGCGGCACGATCTGAAGGCCGGTCGGGTCGGCGCAAGAAGACGCTGTCGACGAAGGAGGTGTGGGATCCGGCCGTAGTCTGGCCGTAGCCTCGCTGCTCGGTATGGATAGAGGGTCGCCAGATGCCGGGGGGGACCCTTGGCTTGTTCTTGGTATTATCCGACGCTATACTGTCATCATCAGGGGTATCTGGGGCCCGAGAACGCCAACGAGTCGGCTCCTGGTAGGCAAAGGCGATAGCTTTGCCTTTCCCCTTTGAGCGCAGAGGCTTGTGGTCCGGGTCTCTGGCGTTGACGTCCAGCTTATCTGGAGCTCCAGACACCTTGTTCCGACGAGGGAAGCTGCTAGGGAATTTAGGGGAGAGAAGTGCATCGTCGGGGCGCGGGGAGAGATCGTCGAGGTCGTGCTCTTCGGACGCGCGAGGTGGCGGAGAAGTATGTAGAGGCAGGAGGGAAGTCATTTTGCCCTCACCGGGTCTCAGCCTGGAAAGCAACGAAGCGCTTAAACTCATGCCTTTTCTTTCTCCCTCTCCTCCTGGTAGGTCCGAGACTCGGTCGGGGTGTGCTTGTCGGGCTCTAGGCCTCCAGCTCTGAGCCTAGAGGCGAATCCACGCGCCGTGTAGGTGTAGGTGCGGGCGTTAGTGGTGAGGGGAGAGGACCGATGCGGAGGGAAGAGGGGAGACGAGACGGGCGAGGGGAGAGCCAAACTAGACGGTTCGACGGCCCCCGTGATGCCAGCTTACACGTCTGGGTCGGTCACAGTAGAAAGCCGATCTCCATAAGACTAGACCAGGTGTTCACTGTGACCTAGAGCTAACGGAGGGGGGAGGCGAGAGACCCGGCTGGTTGCTTATCGATAAAGCCATGTGCGTCCTAGGTCGGTGTCCTGGTATCTGAGCAGAGACAGAAGTGGGACGTTTGGCAGGTGCCGAACTCAGAGACAGAGCACAGCATCAAGAGGTAGGTTGTGATTGGTCAAGCGGATGCGTCATCCTAGGGTACATGGTACGTACCCATCCAGTACATTCGGTAGGTACTCAACGTGTAGGTACCTACCTCCTTCGGCACTCAACCTCCAGTATGCGCATGCCAACTTACGATAGAAAGCGCATACATAAGTGCCTTCCCTTCTATCCCTTGGAGAGGTTGGTATACTCAGGTATTTCAGGTACTTGCCTATTTAGTGCTAGCTCCTTGAGTGCATTTAAGGAATTTCTACCTACCTTGATTGCCTGCCAGGTAGGGAGAGCTACCCTAGGGCCCTATAGTATACGCCCAGCCTATATACCTACTAATACCTATCCTAGCGTACGCCTTGGCAGAAGCGTCTTCTGTAATCCTCTCCCAGCTCTCGCGCCCCCGTTCATCTCATCTGCCGATCTTCAGCCTTTCGTATTTGCATCGTCTCGTTGGCTTTCTGAAACTCCTCAGCCGCGACACGCCTACTACGTAGTGTGATCTACACGCCCAAGCAAACTACCCAGATAGATGGGATTGGGATGGGAGTTGAAAGGAGAGCATCCTCCCTTCTTTACTTACCTACCTCCTTCACGTATAAGCATTTCACAAACCGAGTCGAATTCGCCGTCTGCTGCGCTCCGCAAGGGACCCGCGATCTCGAATCCAGACGGACTTCTACCTAGGGTTGCAGTTTTAATTACAGGCTGTCGACGATCTGCAGTGTCTCGCTAGGGTTACTAGGCTGTGTCTGGTACTTTACCCTGCGGATCGCATCACAGACCAGACGGCGGCGATCTACATAGCCAAATCTGCAAACTGAGCGACTTGTGCCGATGAGCGTCGCCATGGGCCGGGAGAAGGGGAACATTTGTAGGCGTGTTAGGTCAACCCGCCTTACATTAATATATACACGCACCCGTATATACGACCCAGAAGGAAGTAGGGAATACCTACCTACGTTCCTACACAGGTATATAAGTATATCCAGGCATAACTTGAGAGGTATAACACGCAACTCATTCATATGTAGATATATAACACTTGTCAATATAAATATAAATATAAATATATATATATGTATACCCACCTAACGTAAAAGGCAGCCGGCCTACCAGTTCGTCTCTATGTCGTTGCCGACGGGTCTCATCCGTTCGTCTCACCCGCACACGGCCACATCCCATCCGCTGCGTCAGTCCATCGTGCTCCGTCCACCTTGAATGAATTCACCCGAGACCACCCCCTCTTCCTCCGGGACCTGCTCAGAATCGGGATAAAGGATAGCTCGGATCAATTGACGGATTCCTACCGCTCATACCATCCTAGCTGCTAGCTCCTCTACCTATCATCCTAGGACATATTCCATCTTACGCGACTACGACGCTTCTCCGAGAGATCAGCTGGTAAGGAGCAAACAACAACAACAGTAGTAACCTGCAACTGTTCACCATCCATCTCGTGTTCTTCGTACTTCCGCGCACGGGTCGCCTTCTGGATTGCTACCATTCCTCACAACCACCATCCGAGATGCTCGCGGTACTTCCCTCGCTCAACACGGGCATCTCGCTCGCCTACCTCCTGCTGACCTTTGCTCACGAAGCTCACGCCGGACTCGTACTGTCCCGACAAACACCGGAGGTGAGAAACGCGGCGGGGGGAAAATACCCCGTGGCTTTGTCATATTCGTCCCGTACGACAGGTTGTAACCTGTGAGCTAATACGGTCCGTATATAGAATCTGACCGGCACCAGCGCTGCCGCTGTTTCTACCATCACTGGCTACGCTCACCCCCTGAGCCTCACTCCCCTGTCTCGCCTCGGCCCGCTCCAGACGCCTCTCTCCTACGCGGATCCCCCGACGGCCATCACCGTCCCTACCAGGCGCCAGCCACCATTTGCAGCCGCCGCCTCTTCTCCGGCCCACGCTAGCGTCTGGCGCAGCAGCGAGGCCGAGGATAACAGTCCCTCAGGAACCCTCCTCGCCCAGGCCACTGACCTGCCACCCTCCTCCTCCTCCTCTCCTGCCCCGGCGTCACTATCGCCGACAACGGCCCAGGCGCCCGTCAGCGTCTGTACTTCGATCGCGGGATCCTACCCGACGGCGACGCTGCCCAACTTCTGCGCGCCGTCGGCCCACGCGAACGCGCCGGCCCTCGTGCCCGCCGTCGGCGCCGGCGCCACCGGCAGTGCCCGGCCACCCACCGCCACCGTGACCATCGGCGGCGTCACCAATAAGCTCGACTGTTGCGTGCAGTGCGCTGGCATCTTCAACTGCGTCGCCTGGCGCTTCCTGCCCGTCTTCACGCAGCCGCCCAACGCTCACCTACCCGGCGGCTTCGACCCCTGGGGCCGCGGCGACTGCCTCGCCGTCTACCACATCGATAGCCGCCCGCCCCGCGGCGGCGCCGGCGGCGAGGTCGGCGGCGACGTCTCAAGCCTCTGCCCCAACGGCAACGTCGGCGAGGTCCTGCAGGCCGGCAACAGAACCGAGGATGGGGCACCGGAGGGGGGGCAGGGAGAGGAGAAGGATGCCCCCGTCCGCAGCTGGTCACAGCTGTACTACAACGGCTGGAACGAGGGCCCCTGCGGCGCGCCCATCGATGCCTTCGAGAGCGGCTATGACGCGGGACGGGGTGATCGAGATAAATTATGCTCACAGATGCGTGCTACGTGAGGATGGCGCACACGCATGTGGATTTGTGAAGATAGTAGGTAGATACCGCGAGCTAGGCTTCTGAGCATGAGAATACGACGATCTTCTTCGCTCCCTAGCTTCCTCTTCCGCGGGTTCATGGTGACTTACATTACCTAGCCCCGAGGGTTGGACCCCATTCGTCGCTGTAGTTGATCCGACGATCTCTGTCTGACGGGTCTCGCCCAATACCGGACCTGGTCTTCGCTGTTGATCTTCTGCCCTGTCCCCCCCTCTCCCAGGTACCTCTCCGCGGCCTCTTCCACTTACCTACCTAACGAAGGGGAACGTCGGAGCAACCGGGGAGGAGGGGGGCCTCATTATTGTACCCGCATCGCGGATTCGTCCCCGGAAAGGGAGCACAGTTGGAGAAAGACGACCCCGTCAAACCCATGATTGTGTCTGCGCGGATCGTAGAAGCAGGAAAATAGCATATCATTTCCGCCTGTTTAGCTATATCCGAAGGCTTCCTGCTTGTATCCTACGTGCGGTGCCGGTATTCGTAAGTAGTACAGCAACCCTATTTGAGATGCACGAGACACGCACTTTACTTTGCCGCCAGCCTAGCTCCAGGTCTCTGAGGCCAGTGGAGGCGCGGCTCGAAGAGGTGCTATACCAGTCATTCCTCCGTTAACGATGCACCGTGGTACATGCCAAGGCCTATCGCATAGCGTAGATCCCTTCTAAGAGTCAAACCCTTCAGGACGGTGTATATAACATGTCGTGCTTCTAGGACCACGAGTGGCCACCACGCGAGTAGTGCAGGCCTCAAGCATGAGCCCGTAGCTTTCCGTATTGCCCTCGAAATCCGTGCAGCGATCGAGGCTATCAGGAATAACCCGAATGTTGCGGCGATGGTAAATGAGGCCTCAACAAATTGATAGCGCTCACCGATGCGGTGGGTGAGGTGACGACGGAGATGACGGAACAGAAAGGCGCCACGGCCGCGCAGCAACACATGATGATATGGAGCGCCGCCGCATGCATCCGCCTCCACCTTGTAGTAACGTAGGAGCAAAGGAGAACATAGTACTGGATGATCGCACCCTGCTCTAGGGCAAGCCACAGGAAAATAGCGGCGATTCGTTGGATAGAGTCGCCAGATCCGGACCTGGAATCTAACAGAAAAATAGTCACATAGATGATGTAGCCGAGGCAGGTAGCCGGTGCCCAACACATCCACAAGCCCTCCCCGTAGTACTCCGTGAATGAAGTTGAATTTAGTATCCATCGGGGCGATACGTCCTCGGAAGCCGCCCCGTGGGCTTCAGTTGGTGTTGCCGCCGTATTTTCTGGGGCTCGCTGGTCGTGTTCGAGGACCGCGCTCGCCACACCCAACATTAGCCACAAGGGGACACCAGCTACGTAGGTACGACGAGGATTCGCTATTTCTCTAGGCTCAGAAGGCTTGGGGATTCTGGTGATGGCAGGAAATCCGTACCCCCTTGTCCAAGTGATGGATTGTTGGAGAACTCGACCACGTCCATTCGCGGGTCATCTTGCGAAGCTATTGCTGGCTTATGCGCTTTGCCTAGGTGAGATGGGAATACACGACTGTTCGGTAAGGCAGGCAGCGCACATACTAAGAATAAATGCCTTCTTCCCATACCGAACTAGGATCAAGATCCATCCCGCCATTAGAAGCACAGGGAGGATCTGTCCGAGACCCCATGTGTCGTCCTGCCGAGTAGAGGATGCTTCCAGGGCCCTTCATAGCTCAACTAGCCTCAGGGTTCCCCAAGCCAAGGAGACAACCCGCCAATAAATCTAGGGCCCCTCAGAGTAAGCAGCTATGTGGGAATATATACCTACAGGCGGCGGCGCGTAAAGATCTAGAGCGTAGGTATACTTTACCTCGGATGCCACAGAGGTGAATATGCCGACCCAAAGGCAGATGACAAAGTGAGCGGCAACGATCATAGGTATTTGAAGCCGCTCTCTCCGCGTGGGAATCCCTGCCAATCATATCCTGAAGCAGCGATGCGCTCCTCAAACACTTCACGGTGAGAAACGCGGGTACTGAGGAGTATTTCGCATTGGGATGCCCCAAACCACGGCAAAGCTTGAAGACTTGGGATGTATATATAGGTAAGAGTTCCTAGAATCCCCCCAAAAGTGGCCAGTAGGGACGAGAGCGACCGTAACGACCACCAACAGAATGAATATAGACCCAGGTCTCCGTGCCATTTCGAACGGGTGCTGGACTAGGTAACTCCGAAGAAATGTTAGTGCTGATGAGTTAGTTGCCAAAGAGAACCAGGCAAGGTAGGCAATCATCTTCCAGTGTAAGGCCGACAGGCCCTGAGGGAGGAGCGCGAAACCAGCTGTCAGTATGCCTAAGCCATTTACGATTTGGACGTCGGACATATTCAAGGCATACCACCCGGCGTTAATAACCAAGCCTAGTTGAGTAGCTAATTCTGTATCAGATACATATGGAAGTCCACCACATAGGAGAACGGGCATGGGGAATCACCTTGGCAAACGCGGCCTCTAAACGCCCCGTTTTGCAGAGGGCCCGCCATTGGGATGGATCAATACAGAGCGATCCCCTCACGACTTTGAGAACTAGCACATCGAATGGGTTTGGTCATGAGCTGACGAGGGTCTCCTGATCGGAGGTCCCGAGAGGGTTCCTCGTAGAGTCATGGCTGAATAGATAATAAACTAGAGCGACAAGGAGGAGGATGTATGCTGTCGAGACGAACCCGATGAGAACCTTGCGCGGTGTTAGATGGTGGTATGGTCGTGGGTGGCAGCCTTACTTACACCAACCCCAGAGATGTCGGGAATCGAGTCTATATCGAGCGATTCCAAGGGCTGCTGGGCGCAAATGGTAGGCAGCGGCATCATGATCACCCTGTCGTCCGGCTGGTAACCATCATTACCTGGAACTACTACGAAAATGTGGGGGGATAAATGTGGAAAGGATATATAGTACGCGAGGTGAAAGGCTTATAAGGCGGATTTGACCTTATAAAAAAGTAGACTAGACTCGAGCCGACAGATATTAAACAGCCTGTAGTACCTGGCTCTTGTAAGGATCGGTATTACCACTTCAGCTCCGCCTCGTCGACGCCATCATAGATGGTAGGAGTTCATGTGGCGTAAGTCAGCAGGGGGACGAGGATGAACCTTGGGGACCAGTTCATGAATGCAATCGAGCTGTCCAGATGCCGATTAGGAAGAGGTGACAAGAATGGCAGAGCAGAGGTGTCCTTGGGAAAACGCTACGAACAAGCCGGCCACTAGATATTTCGCATTGTGCAGAGAGCATCATCGAGGTTTCCGAGTATGGCAATCGAGAAACTCGCGTCGTCACCGCGGATGAGTATGCGAGGCTGGGACATTCGAAAGCCGCTCATCTTCTGTGAACCCGATTCAAACAACCCCCGCCGAATGGCCCGTCCGACGGTCAGCTGGCCTTGTTGGCGAGTGAGGCAGTGTTCGGAAGCCTCGGGTAACCCGGATACTAAGCCGGGGGCCTTTCCGGGGAGACGGGCAGGTGGGGTGGATTGCCCATGAGCGCTCTGTTTTCGGCGTCGGGATCGCCGGGGCGGGTGCAGCTTCGAAAAGACGACGGTTTACCGAATTGGTGCAAATGGCTTCTCTCAAAATCGACGTGTCTCCCCGGATACGTTCGGTGACCTCCATCTCGCATGCATGCATCAGACGGGTTGTTCGGCCTTGGCTTGTCGTTGGTGGCCGGCGTTGGCCTATGAATCTCGTTGTGCTCTCCGACGGCCTCCACCGTGGACTCCAGCTAGACATGGGGATTTATGGGCCTGACCCGATCGTGCCATCAGCCACTTGTATCCTAACTCGTGCGTTCCAGGACACGATGGAGTGATGCTGCCGGTTTCGCACATCCTTAGCAGAGAATATAACCCCGCGATCTCCATCGCGGCTTGGGACCTGGCGGTTCAGCAAACTTCCGGCAGACACTCCGACTTCCCTCGTTCTCTCGTCTCCTCTAGTTCGTGCCTCGTTTATTTCCGAAGATGGCAACAGAGAGATCTGACCTTACGCACCGGATTCTCCCCCGGGTACTGCTGAGCGATGGCTCTGCCGGCTCCTTGACGGCCCCGCCCCCGCCTCTACCCCGCGAGACTCTAGCAGGAACCCGGGCCCAAGAACGCTTTCGCGTTGCGGGCAACGCAATTGTGACCGGAGGAGCTGGCGACCTTGGGTTTGCGGCGTGTAGGGCGCTCCTGGAGCACGGATTAGAGGGCTTGATGATATTCGATATGAACCCGGCCGAGGCACAGGCTAGAATCGACGCACTCGCGTCCGACTTTCCCGGCGCCAAGATTCACTTTCTGAAAGTTGACGTGACCGACGAGGATGGTGTGAATCATGCCGTCGATGAGACAGTCAAGCTTCTTGGTGGCGTTGTCAGTACCTTGTTAAGCTTTGCCGGAATAGTCGCTTGCGGACACGCCCTGGATTGGTCGGCGATGGACTGGAACCGCGTAATGAGCGTTAACACGATTGGTGGTTTCCTTGTCGCCCGGGCAGTGGCCAGGAAGATGATAGAGCACGGCACCGGGGGGAGTATGGTCTTTATAGCCAGCATGTCAGCACATAGAGCGAATTACCCCCAACCCCAAGTGCCCTATAACGTCTCGAAAGCCGGGGTGGTGGCTATGGTCAAGTCGCTGGCGGGCGAGTGGGCCAGGTATGGCATCCGGGTGAATAGCATTTCCCCAGGATATATGGACACTATCCTGAACGAGGGCGACGGACTTGATGAGGCAAGGAAGATATGGCTCAGTCGTAATCCATTGGGAAGGATGGGCCAACCAGACGAGATGTCGGGAGTTGTAGTAATGCTCGCGAGCCGTGCTGGCAGCTATTTCACCGGCTCAGATTTCCTCATGGATGGGGGACAGACCATTTTCATGTAGAACACCATTGACCACGACGACCCCCAAGTTATTCGCGAGCGTGGTTTGGAACGTGTAATACTAGCCAAGCGATTCGGCCTTCTGCTTCCGAATAGCTGTGCTGCTTATCTTGGTCGTAAAATCCTGCGTTTCTGGTGACTTTTCCACAATCCCGCCGGCATCAAGGACGTCAACTTCAAATATCTCCAGCTGCCGCCAGCCGAGTTCCTTTCGCCGTTCGTTCACAGCGTTGCCACCAGCCCTTGTCTCAGCTGAGACAACAAGGGCGTCCATGTTTTCCGTGGTGACCGTGGGGCCATAGGCATCTTGAATAACGACACAACGGACCTCGATTGTACCATCCCGAAACACGGCAACGACCTCTCCTTGTTTCTCAAGGCTAAGCTGTCTCTTGTCCTTTCCCCAACCGTTCCTAGACAGGTCAAGCACAGTAGATAGGAAATCTATTATGTTTGTTGCGCGCTCGTCCCAAGGCTGTACGTATTCCGCGTATTTCTTTCTCTTCAACAACTCGTCCCCAGTGACGCCGATGATGAATTGGCACGGGCTCGGTGCGCCCTCTTTAGGGACCTTCAGCAGCATCGCAGCCGCAGTCAAGAGCAGTTTGTGTCCCAGGTGAAGATGATCGAAGGTGCCCCCTAAACAGACGACAGCACGAAGAGCAGTATGAGAGAGGGCTCCTGACGGGGAAGGCGGCCGGGTAGTCACAGAGAGGCCGCCTTCCACTACGACGAGCTGAGATTGCCTTAACGTCTGGAAACCCTCCAGGACTTTGAGGTAATTCGAGAGCAGCTCGTAACCAGGCTCGTTATTCGGGTGGAATATATATTCCCACGGATGATAAGCCGCGGCAAAGGTGGCGAGGTTGATAATTACTGTGTTGTTCGGCCCTACTGCAGGCTTGGAAACCGTCGCAGCCGGTTTCGGTAGTTCGCGGTCGACCAAAACGACGCGGACATCCACGGACCCCGGGCCCGCGTGGATATCGGTGGGGATGGATAGCTGAGCGCAGATGGCGGATACGACACCGTACAAGCCGGCTATGACGGATTGCGCGTGGGACCAAGACAGTGACTTTTGCCGCGCCGAGCTACCCGCAAGGATCGGCAATACGGGGGCGACAATAAGCGTTGCACCATCCTTCCCGGCTGTCTCGTTGTTCAACTTCGAGATGGCAGCTTTAAGAGGAGGCTCGTATGCGGTGTTAAGAGCCAAGCGGGACGGGGGGTGCGGGGGCGGGGGCAGCAACAGGAGTGAGGGTAGACGGCTCCCCATTGCCACGTCTAGTCGCGTTGCGTTGCGTGTGGTGAGGGGTGGTAGGCGAGGCCGATCGGGACCTATAGCCGAACGACGGCGAGAACGAGAGGGGCCAGGGTGCGGTCGTAGGGTGCGGTCGTAGGGTGCAGTCGCAATGTGCAGTCGCGCTGGCAGGCAAGGCCACAGCGAGGCAGGGGAGGTCGGAGAGAGTGATGCGCCTCGGCTGCTGAAATGCCTCTCCGGCGTCAACAACGGTTCCCGACTAGGTGGTGTGACGGCGAGGTGTCGAGTCTCGGAGAGGATTCTCGTCACTGAAACCGGGTTGGACGGAGTTTCTAGGAGAGGTGCCGTCATGAGGAGCCGAGAGATGAGTCGATAGGCGAAGACGGAAAGATATAGTAATATGTCTAACCCCCACTCGAGGGAGTCTGACTAGTATTATTAGCAGGTAGGTCGTATATTATAGTGCACGTAAGCTAATCTCCGTAGGAGATCCTACCTACTACCCTTTTGTAGCGGGGTTACGGTGACATTACCGTGGCTTGTAGGTACCTAAATGGCCTACATCTGGGTACCTAGGTAGGTATGTATGTGCCTACATCAGGTGGGTATGCACATCTATGGGATGTAGCACCCCGAAGAGAACAAAAAGGTACACATCTCCGCCCGAAACTCTCAAGAAGGCCCATCCACACGTAGGTACCTATGAGTATTCTACTAGCCCAGCCGGCCGAAATCTCCGCCCCCACAGCATTCGTTCCACCTTGCTTACGTCTTGTCTTCCCTATCCTACGTATTTTCTCCAATATTGCCATTCCTCGTCCTCTCGCAACGCTGCTTCTGCTCCAACAACCACAGAGGCGGCCCCCGGAAACCAATCCATGCCGGAAGGGCGGGCGCGGGCACTGTTGCATACCAGAAACTTGCCCCATCATCAAAGACCGGTCGCGGGTCATCGGTAGCAGCGTTATTTGCAGTCACAGCGGGACCAGTGGTGGCACCGCCAGCGCCGGAGCCCAACCAGATCCTCCCTCCCGGCCTGGTGAAATTCTGCAGGGGCATATCCCACTTCGACTGCGTCAACCTCCGTCGCGCTGTTGAAATACCATACCCGGCTCGCCAGTTCGCTAGCGACGCTCGCGAGCCTGCCTCCCTCCCCCGGTCCCCGGCCATCAATCGAGCAACCGTTCCGCTTCATCGATTCTCTCGCTCGCGATCCCTTCTACAACCCCCCAACCCCCCACCGCAGCCCTAGGCTCATAGCATAGTCGACTTACGTTAGCCCGTTATCTCGCGGCCTCGTCGCGATCGCTAGCGCAACCAATATGAACCAGCAAGGCCAGTACGGAGGCGCCCCGAGACGAACGAACACATATGGCTCCCAGCATGATGAACTTCATATTTCTCCTACCGTGAGCCACGGTGGACAAATATCTCCGCGGGACTTCACCAACGCCTCTGGCCCGCACATAAACCTGGAGCAAACGGCTTCCCAGCCTCTCAACCCTCAATACTCAAACTCGGGAGTCCCGAATGTTCTCCAGCCTGGCGGACTGACCCCGGGTCGCCCACCCGCTCTAAGTGCCAATACCGCACCCACTCTACCTACGATGTCGAGTGCCGTACAGCACTCTCCAAGTGAATACGGCTCACCCTCGAAACCGCCTACCCTGAGTCTATCGCACAGCTACTCCCGATCTAGCCCGGCGGCTCCTTATGAGGGGGCCCCCACTTCATACTCTCCTTATACCCCCACAACGCCCGGTGGAACTGGTTCCGGCCAGTCTCAATATATGCTACCGCAAGAACCTAAATATGGTGCGCCAGGCACCCAGAGGAACATCTCGAACACGCCGCTTGGATTAGCGGATATCAGACCTAGGGCAGACTCGAGCTTGTCCGATGGTCCCTCAGGCACCTTGGGGTACGAGCTTGCCAACATCCAGCCGTCTACCAGCAACTACTTGGCTCCATGGGCGCTCTATGCATTTGACTGGTGCAAGTGGGCGCCTCAAAGCAGAGGAGCCGGCAAAGTAGCTATCGGAAGCTATCTAGAAGATGGTCATAACTTCGTATGTTGCTTCCACTCCGCCCCGAGGAATATAACGCTCAATAAGACCGCATGACCGCTGACTCGCTACTTTCCCTGTAGATTCAAATCCTCGACACCCAAATCGTGAACACACCCCCCGATGTATATACGCCGGGTTCGTCCAAGTTCAGCATGGAGTTTACCAAGGTCGCGGAAGCAACGCATTCGTACCCCGTAACGCGTCTCCTGTGGGAGCCCCCGTCTTCGAAGAAGCAATCCACGGACCTCCTGGCCACATCCGGCGACCACCTTCGGCTTTGGTCCTTGCCATCCGATGCCCAAACTAACCAGTCCAACTCTATAAATAAGCCTAATCTGGGTACGCCGATAACGAAACTCACGCCTTTGGCGTTGCTGTCTAACTCGAAGACACCGGATCACACCGCCCCCCTCACGTCATTAGATTGGAATACTGTCTCACCAAGCCTAATCATCACATCAAGTATCGACACGACCTGCACCATCTGGGATATCCCCTCACTGACTGCCAAGACGCAGCTAATCGCACATGACAAAGAGGTCTACGATGTTCGATTCTGTGCCAATAGTGTGGACGTTTTCGTCAGCTGTGGGCAGGACGGTAGTGTGCGCATGTTTGACCTGCGTAGTCTGGAGCATAGCACTATTATCTACGAGCCAACTGCCAAGGATGATCGTGGTGAGACTCTGGGAATCGGTGTGGCGTGGCCCTCTAGAACGTACTAACCGTATTAGCAGACGCGAATGGCGGACGAATAAGCCCGACGCTGGCTCAGCAGACCATGTCGCACGCGCCCCCTCTCTTGAGGCTAGCCACGTCTCCTCACGATACCCACTTGCTGGCTACGTTTGCGCAAGACTCGAACGTAATACGCATTCTCGACGTGCGGCAACCCGGACAGGCCTTGTTGGAGTTGCGAGGCCACGGCGGGTCTGTCAACTCGGTGGAATGGTCGCCTGGGCGGCGAGGACTTCTCGCGTCTGGCGGCGACGACTGCCAGGTGCTATTGTGGGATCTTATGAACAGCACTCCTACTACTGGCGCGCCCTCCAACGGCGTCGGATCGGCTGAGAAACACCTCAGCCCCGTTTCTAGCTGGCAGTGCGACTACGAGGTCGGCAATCTGGGCTGGGCTCCTCAGCTTTCCACCAGCGATAGCGTTGGCGATTGGCTTGGTGTCAGCGGCGGACGAGGCGTCTGGGGGGTGAGGGTTTAAGCCGTCTCCTGAAACATCAGTTCTCACACCCCTGGACGGACGAGAATACGCAGCAACAATTTCCAGATTAGTACTACTTTTCGGATTGTTGCGGTACGTGTATTGACAAGACGTCTTCGTCTCAAAGCACGGATACCTAGGGCATAGAAATAGAACAACCTGGCAGGGCATAGCGGCTCGGGAAACGGACGAGAGGGGAGCCTTGCATAGTTAGCCATGACGGGCCACGTTCAAAGAAGGGGGGAAGGAGGCCGATTCGCCGTCGGTTACCTACGCGAGAGGCCAAGGCGTGGAGGCGGGGATCGAATGCTAAAATACCATTATATAAAGGAGAGCCTCATGTTCGAAATTTCCAGCCTGTATATTAGCAATTTGCGTAGGGGAGCAAAAGGTTGGGTGTCGGGAACGACTCGATAGGTGAATCTGTACGGATCGCGGTTGGGCTGGCGGATTGTGGTGGGCGGCGAAGCAGGGCTTGCCTGGGAGATGGAAGCTCTTCATCGCAAATCCGAAGGCTAGGCCACGATAATTGACCTCACTTGTTACGAATTGGGGGGGGACTGGAGTATACGAACGGATGGTGCCTACCAAGAGGTACCTAGTACAAGCAAGTTTCCTAGGTATACCTTAGGTACCTCAGGTAGTTAGTAGGAGGTAGGTACCTAGGTAGGTAATTGGAAAGCAGCCTTTGACATGTATACCTACCTGGGTACCTACCTATCTACGGCGCGTGCCTACATTGATATTGTTATGATCATTCGCAACCCCATCTAGGGTGCGAAGTAACTATACGGAATGTCATAGTGTATGTAGGTAGGTATATATATACCTATCTCGTCAGGGGAGAGGAGGGCAGTATTGCCAGTATCTCAGGATGCGTGGAGTTGCTTATTCTCACCAGGCACTGCCAGGCGCCAGACGCGACGCACCAGTACCACGTATATCCGTACATTAGGTGCCTACCTAGAGGTAGGTGCCTTTTTAGATATTTATGAAACCGGCGAACGATTTGCTGACGCCCAGTAAGACCGTTACAAACCTAGAGAGGTATGTTTATAAGAATTACTGTTACGCAATTTTTGCATTTTTCTATTTTACGTTAAAAAGAAAACCTCCGTAATGAAACAGTAAAAACAAATATCGGAGAGCGTGAGGTGAATTAAGCTAGGAGGCAGGTGCCAAAACGGGACAGGAAAAGTTCTTGAAACCCAGGCGAATACGTACCTGGAAATATAAAACTGGCTAAGCCGAGTTGGGTACCTAAGCTCTGCGTTCTCCAGAATTGTCCCAGAGATTTAGCACATTGATGGTGCCGTCGATCATAAAGAACCAACCAATCCTTCTTCCATCCGCCCTGTTCCTCATCCATTGTCCATCGACTCTCATTCTGCTCTTCATCATCGCTTTCCCATATTCATCTCCCGCTATTCCATCTTCTTTTTCGATTCTAACTTCGTCTCTCCGCCTGCAGCTCGATTTCTCGTCGACGCGCATACGGTCTCGCCATAATGAGCGACCCTCGCGACCATGATCAGGCCGAGTCTGACGACGAGGAAGACTTCAACCCGGCACCCGCCGACCTCAGCGATGACGAGAACCAGGACGGTAATGACGCGAATGGCCGGCCAGACCAGAAACCGCGAAAAGCATCGCCCGCTCGCAATGGGGGAGGCGGCAATGGCGGTGACGAGGATGATGTAGAGGGCGAGGCAGTCGGTGAGAACGACGAGGATGACGAGGACGAGGACGAGGAAGACGAAGAGGATGAGGAGATCCAAGTGAGTCACCCCCTTCCATCCTTCCTTCCATCCCACCAACCTCTCCCAACTCCCCCTTTCCCTTGCAGCGTTTTCTTCCATCTGACCGTGCCGCCCCCCCACGCTTTAGGGCCACCGTCGCAAACGTCGTCGCGACAGACGGAACGCGTTCTTTGATATCGAGGCCGAAGTCGACGACGAGGACGAAGCTGAGGATGACGAAGAGGCAGCTGAGGAGAATGAGGGGTTCATTGAACACGAAGAACCAGGCGACTTCGGCGAACAGGGTCGACTAGATGATGACCGGAGACATCGAGAACTCGATCGACAACGCGACGCCATTACCCAGGAAGACCTCGAGCGTGCCGCTGAGGGATATGTACGCAAGTATGGAAACCGGCGGGCCGCGCGGGGCATGGGTGATTCCACCATCGTCCCCCAGCGGCTGCTCCTACCTAGCGTCGACGACCCAGGTATCTGGGGTGTTCGCTGCAAAGAAGGAAAGGAGCGCGAGGTTATCCAGGCCATTACGAAGAGGATAGCCGATAGGCGCAACACGAAAGATCAGCTGTCCATCACGGCGGCATTCGAGCGAGGTGGCCCTAATTCTATCATGAAGGGCCTTATCTACGTGGAGGCTCCCCGACAGTCCGATGTTCTGGTGGCACTCGAAGATATGATGAACGTCTACCCTCGATCTAAGCTTCTACTGGTCGACATCAAGGAGCGGCCCGATCTTATGAGAGTTCAGAAGACGGCAACTCTCGAACCTGGCGCGTGGGTGCGGCTGCGAAGACCTCCCAAACACGCGGGAGATCTTGCACAGGTATTGGACATCACGGAAAATGGCCTCGACGCGAGGGTACGCTTCATTCCTCGACTCGACTATGGACTACGAGACGAGTCCCTCTCCGCGACTCCAGACGGGAAACGAAAGCGCCCCGTTGCCGGTCCACGCCCCCCACAGAGGCTGTTCAGCGAGGTCGAGGCCCGCAAACGACACCATCGCACTCTCCAGTTCAGTGCCCAGACCGGCACTTGGAACTACAACGGCGACGAGTTCGAAAAAGGATTTCAAGTCAAAGATATCAAGATCCAGCATCTTGTCGTCAGTGACGTGAACCCGACGCTCGAAGAAGTTACCAGGTTTGCGTCTGGGGGCGAAGACGGCGTGGAGAATATTGATCTCAAGTCCCTCGCGGCCAGCCTCAAGGACAGCAATGCCAACGTTACCTATCTGCCTGGTGACGTGGTTGAGGTCTACGAAGGCGAGCAGAAGGGCGTGGTTGGCAAGGCCACCAACGTCCAGGCGGACATCGTCACAATAGAAGTCACGGAAGGCGGCCTCGTGGGCCAGACGATCGAGGTGCCCACGAAGGGTTTGCGCAAGCGTTTCCGAACCGGCGACCACGTCAAGGTTATTGGTGGCAGCCGTTACCGCGACGAAGTTGGTATGGTTGTGAATATCTCTGAGGATCGCGTCACCCTTGTGACGGACCAAACAAATACCGAAATTACCGTATTCAGTAAGGACCTTAGAGAGGCCAGCGATATTGGCGGGCAAGGATCCCTGGGGCAGTATTCATTGCTCGATCTAGTCCAACTCGACCCCACGACCGTCGGCTGCATTGTAAAGGTGGATCGTGAGACGCTGGTAGTGCTAGATCAGAACGGTGATACTAGACAGGTTATGCCATCTCAGGTCGCCAACAAATTACCAAAGAGAAAGCTTGCGGTGGCCGCTGACCGCAACGGCTCCGAAATCAGGCCGGACGACGTGGTCAAGGAATATGGAGGCATGGGTCGACAGGGCAAGATCATTCACATCCACCGCACCTTCGTATTCTGCCATACCAACACGACGACGGAGAACGCTGGTATTTTCGTGTCTAAGGTCAACAGCGTGTCCACCGTATCCGCCAAAGGCGGTCGCGTCAACGCTGGAAATTCGGGCCCCGATCTCAATGTGATGAACCCTGCAAGGAAGTTGAATCCGAGCGGAGGTAGGGCCGACATGCCACCTCCGAAGGCGTCGTTCGGGCGCGACAAGTTGATCGGACAGACCGTCACAATCCGGAAAGGTGGATTCAAGGGGCTCCTCGGTCGCGTCAAAGACACCACTGATACCCATGCCCGTGTGGAGTTGCACACAAAGTCCAAGGTAATCAGTATAGCTAAGAGCGATCTCATGGTTCGTGATAGCGTTACTGGCCGCGAGATCAAGAACTACGACAACCGTCGTACGGGCGGATTCTTAGGAAGACCGCCTCAGGGCAACAACTCCGAGTGGAGCGGAGGCCGCACTCCTGCGACGGCAGCTTCATCGCGAACCCCGTCTTGGAAGACCCCGTCGGCAGCCTCTCCAGGTGGACGGACTCCCGCATGGAATAAAGGTGGCGACGGCGGCCGAACGCCCGCCTGGGCAGAGGGTTCTCGCACCGTTAACCCCTACGATGGTAGTCGAACTTCCTACGGCTCCGGAAGTCGCACGCCGGCCTGGTCTTCAGGTGCCAAGACGCCAGCGCCTGATCATTTCAGTCACGGGTCGAAAACTCCAGCTTACGGTGGCGGCGGAGGCGATGCGTGGGGCTCAAAAACGCCCTACGGCGCCTCGGCGGCCACTCCGGGAGCAAGTGGCGGCGATACTTGGGGCTACACTCCCGGTGCCAGCGGCTCGTCGAACGCATACGACGCGCCAACTCCCGGCGCCAGCCTCTTAGGCGCTCCTACGCCAGGCGCTCTCAATGCACCCACACCTGGCGCCTACAACGCACCCACACCCGGAGCCATGAATGCCCCTACTCCGGGAGGAGGCTGGCAGGGGGGTTGGGGGTCTGATTCAGCGCCGACGCCCGCGGCCGCCGCTCCAACGCCAGCAGCCAGTGGGTTCGCCTCGTCCAGCGGATATTACGGGGCGCCGACGCCAGGTGCTTACAGCGCAGAAACGCCCGCCGCAGGTCCTAGGTACACGGACGACGACTAGCGTAGATCGAGAGAGGGCACGGGGAAGGGAAATGGAAAGAGGCATAGGGTTGGAGTGATGAGGAGTTTGAGATTTCACTTTGTCTTCGCGACCAGCGCTTTGCTGCGTCGCACCAGTTGCTTAATTGACGAACAATAATATCTGGCTATTCTGCATCACCCGCCCTTCGCGGGTGCTACTGTGATCGTGGACCTGTTTCCAGGCGTCGTCCCATGAACTTGATCCCCCTGAAGTCAAGGGCTGTGAATATTGATTGCCGCGCGGTACCTAGCATCTGCCCTCTCTATACACTAGGTTGATCGCTTGTCTCTGGCCGATCCCTTATTTTACTTGCCCTGAGTAGTCACGTCTTGCCGTCATGCCAATGGGACCGTCGTCCTCAGTATTCTCTTGAGTCAAGTCCAACACCAAAAACGGATCAGGGAGTACCTCACCGCACACAGCGGTTTCGGGAACTAAGAAAGACAACCTAGCTGGTCAGATTTCAATGGGACTGCGTTTTCCAATGAGTCGAAGGATGGCCTTCACACAGCCAGGACATAGGAAGAAAAAAAACCAGCAATAGGCCGACCTTTCGACCAGGTTCTACGTCGCTTCTCATGACTCAAGAGAAGAAGCGGTTCTTAGGGCGCTTGAGGCCGAGATGCTCGCGCAGGGTGGTGCCCTCGTATTCCTTGCGGAAGATGCCGCGCCGCTGCAGTTCGGGGACCAGCTTCTCGACGACGTCGTCGAGGCCTTGGGGCAGGAAGGGGAAAGTGACGTTGAAGCCGTCGGAGCCCTCCTGCAGGAGCCACTGCTCCATCTCGTCGGCGACGGTCTCGGGCGTGCCGACGAAGGCGAGGCCGGAGTAGCCGCCGTAGCGCTGCGCGAGCTGGCGGACGGTGAGGCCCTCGTCGGCGGCGAGCTTAAGGACGCCCTCGCGGCCCGTCTTGCTCGCGTTGGCCTCGGGCAGGTCCGTCGGCAGCGGGCCGTCCGGGTCGAGGCCGGAGACGTCGAAGTCGAGCGCGATGGAGAGGGAGGCGACGGCGCTCTCGTAGTGCACGAGGCTGTCGAGGACGAGGCGCTTCGCGCGGGCGGCCTCGACGGTGTCGCCGAGGATGACGAGGGCGGCGGGGAGCAGCTTGATGTCGTCGCGGCTGCGGCCGGCGGCGACGGCGCGCGCCTTGATGTCCTGGAAGAGCGCCTGGCCGGCGGCGAGGTTGCGCGGCGCGCAGAAGACCACCTCGGCCGTCTCGCCGGCCAGCTGGCGCCCGGGCTCGGACTGGCCGGCCTGGACGATCACGGGCCACCCCTGGGGCGGGCGCGCGATGTTGAGGGGGCCCCGGACGTGCAGCTCGGGCCCGTGGTGGTCGAGGACGTGCACGCGGGAGGGGTCGAAGAAGATGCCGCTCTCGACGTCGCGCACGAAGGCGTCGTCGGCGAAGCTGTCCCAGAGCCCGGTCACGACGTCGTAGAACTCGCGGGCGCGGGCGTAGCGCTCGCTGTGCTCCTTGTGCTCGTCCTGGCCGAAGTTGCGGGCTGCGTCCGGGTTCGCGGTGGTGACGATGTTCCAGGCGGCGCGGCCGTTGCTGAGGTGGTCGAGCGAGGCGAAGCGGCGGGCGACGTGGTAGGGCTGATCGTAGGTGGTGGAGGCGGTGGCGGCGAGCCCGATGCGGTCGGTGACGGCGGCCAGGCTCGACAGCAGGGTGAAGGGCTCGAACGAGGTGGTGGTGTGGCTCCGGCGCAGGGCTTCTATGGGCATGTTCAAGACGGCCAGGTGATCAGCCATGAAGAAGGCGTCGAACTTGGCGGCCTCCAGCTTCTGCGCAAAGGACTTGAGATGCTGGAAGTTGAAGTTGGCGTCGGGATAGGAGCCGGGGTACCGCCAGGCCCCGGTGTGCAGAGAGACCGGACGCATGAACGCGCCCAGGTGCAGTTGTTTTTTTTTATTCTCGGTCTCATTCTTGTGCGGCTGCTGGTCGGCCATGACTGCTAGCGTCTCTGAGTGTCTGTCTGTCTTTTGGTTTCCTTCTGTCTGCCTGTCTATCTACCCGTCCGTCCGTCCGTTTGTCTGTCTGGCATGCGTTCTACGATTATAGTGTAGTTCCCCGGAGAACAGTGGCGCGACGCCGGCCTCTTTTCTCTTCTCAGCGTGCTCCTAAGCCTGACCCCCGAGCGGTCCGGGTCGGCTTATAAAGCCGAGATGTCGCCATCCCTGAGGGGTATGACGAGCGAGTGGGAGAGATATGGAGAGAACGAGTGAAATTCGGAGAGCCAAAGGCGGAAGACCAATAGTCGATATCACGCGCACTTCAAACTGTCGATGGTTCTCTTATAAATCAAGACATCTCTCGAGAGGCCGGTCCAGACATCGTTGATTGCGTCGCATTGTGTATTTATAAGACGACGGGCTTCGAACTAGTCTGGGCATTCACAGACAGCTTCATAATAATATAGAATAATCACAATTTGCTCATAACAACTGATTCTTCCTGTCGCCGTTCCCTAGGTTTGGAAAAGAACAACGAAAAGAAGGAGAAAGACGTTTCCGAAGGCGGTTTTGCTCGAAGGATGTTACCCTGTTAGATGACTGATCAAAAAGGGGGAAGGGGAGAAGAAGGGAGGGAAGAGGTTTAGCAGTTAGCAGTAGTGATGATATCAACACCCGTAGTAGTGATAAAAACACCACACAGCTCTTGTTGTTGGGTATTGCATAATTTACATTAGTAGGGAGCCTTGAACTTGCCTAGAGGTACCTCCCCACCTTAGGTACCTGCTCCCTATAATTCAGGTGCCAACCTCTCTTTCTGAGTAGAGGTAGGTACCTCTTAATCTACCGACATAAGAGGCACCTCTACCTATAAGCAAGTATCAGTATAGGCCCACGGAATGTGCAGAATTAATATACATGTAACGCGCGTATGATATAATTCATCTACGGCTATAGCCTTACGGGAATGAGGTGTTGATTAAGCTTGTTGTCTGATGCTATCACCGCCATCTGCTTGGTAGGACGGGGGCGGGTCATCGACTTGGGTCCTCTTCGCTACATACCTACCTACCACCTCCTACTTATACATACCTACCTATCTATACATGTGGGACATACACAGAGACGGTAATGCGCGACTATCTATAGAGCCAACGTTATGCGCCCAAGTCGGTCGATCCGGCCTCGTCGCGAAACCCATGCTTCAAACCCCCCTAGGCTCACCCCTTGCGGTAATCCCAGCCAGCATCTCGAAGTTCCTCTTCGCGCGGCTGCGACGTGCGGGGCTAGCGTCTTAGGCATGGTCGCCGACACCACGGCGGGTCGGCCATGGGATCGCCTTGCCAAGTTTCGTGTTCGCCCGGATTTTCCATCGCTTCGACTAACCGCTCACCCCTGTCGCCGCGCCCCCCTGTCCAAACCCTGGATAGCCCCAACGAGGCCGTGCCTTTTCTATCCATCCCTGCGTCTTTCATTTCTCATCTGAGATGGGACGACCTTCGCTTCCGCGCAACGCTTCAACCTTGCGGGGGAGAGAGAAAGGGGAAGAGAGTTACGGTAAGAAGAAGAGAAAAGCACTCGAGCGACATCGCCGTATACGCTGCATACGTACGTACACACCTACATACTCCGTGTCCAGTAGGCGTCGTACTAAGATACTCGTAAATCCTCGCTCCACTCGGCATTCAATATTTCTATACTGACATACTGCGTAGCGTAGGTATACGTGTATACATACACACGCACGTAGTAGAATGTATGTAACCTGGGTGCACACATACCTACGTATGAGTACGTGTAAACGCAATCTCCGTCGCTTTGCACCTAGACATCCCGGAATCGAGCCGGGTTAGGGGAGGGGCACAGGGGGCCCGAGACTCTGGAGCCTCACGATGGTGCTCTGGCGGTCACTAAGTGGACAGTACCGCCTTTTCCGGAACCCAAGCTACTCCACCACGAGGGCACCCCGTTAATGAAGGATTCCTTCGGAGGGTGTCATCGGTGCGTCCCAACTGCTCGTCTATCGAGGCTATCGGACCTTGTCCCCCGCTCCCCGCCGCCCGCTTCCCGACTACGAGAAAGGAGGCAGGGTTTCAGCCAAGGAACCCTTCACGCAAAGCGCGTTGCACACCAGCTCTTCTAGCACGAATCTGGCGCGCGCCCCGGCGGGACCCTACACGAGACCTCGTAGCTCGCTAAAACATGCTCGCGAGATCGCTGAGAACGGGAGCATGCGTTGCGATGTTTCCTCGCCACTATGGAAACCAGCGTCTATAAGATCTACAGCCGGTTCGCCTCCCCTTCTCCCGGATTCCCTTCTCCCTCCTCACATCGTCTTCGTCCCATCGTTAATCATTCTCCGATAGCTAGTCTTCGGCTTTCTCCTTTCCTCCCTCTTTATTCCACATTCAGACAGCTGCGCTGTTCTTTCGCTTCGCCGTCCCAAAACCCGTTGATCCCGCTTCGGTCGTTAAAACCCCACTTTCCACACGCTTAGCTAGTCCGTCATCATCACCGCCAACATGCGTTTCTCCATTGCTCTGATTGCCGCCGCCGTCTCGGCCGTCCAGGCTGGTGTGTTCACCCAACAGAACTACGACGACATCTCCATTTCGGGCGGTGTCGCCGGCAACGCCGAGCAAGAGGCTCTTGCCGTGTTCAGCGCACTCGATCTCAACAACCTGGCCGCCGCCGACAAGGCCGACATCGACTTCCTGAAGTCGGTGAACAGAATCTGCAACGATGCTGAGACGGATGCCTTCAACGAGGCCATCGACGCCGCCTCCGGCGAGGAGGCCGACGCCCTCCAGCGCGGCAAGATCAAGAACAAGGTCCTGAAGCTCGAGGCCACCTTGATCCGCCTCCAGATCGAACAGGCCCAGGGCAAGGACGTGACCAGCCAGATCGCCAAGGAGCAGAAGAAGCTCAACAACAACATTGCACAGGACGAGGCTGAGGCGGGCAAGGCGTCGACCTTCCTATCTTTCGACGCGACGACCGCCTAAGTGGAATAAGAAGACCGAGGGGGAGGGAGTGGAGTGGGGAGGAATGGATTCGCCTTTACGGCCTTAATTTTTGATACCGATGGAATGAAGAGATGTCGACCATATAATATACGTGCCTTGCTCTGACTCCGAATGCGAATGCACAGCCAGTGAAAACACCCAAGAAGACGGTCTAGACGTGATCGTAAACATTTTAAATGAGACCTATCTTCCCTCCCCCTGCTGCCTGTTATTCCAGCGGAGAGGTGGACGGTTCGAAACTGCGTTGGGTTTATACATAACCGGCCTTTCGTGTCATGTCATAAACTACCACCGGCACGTACGACTATCGCTCTGAGGACCCTCACGACTTGAAAGAGATAAGCTCATAGGTATAACCTGAGTTTGTCTTTGGCACATTTCCATGTGATATGTCTATGTATGTACATGCCACACATCCTTCCTATGAGTCAGCACTTCCCCCCTCTCCGCCACATCCGGGCCATCGTCGTTCTCCCGCGCGTGCAACTTAACAGGTGAAGACCTCGGGTCCGGGGGCGGTGTATGACGTAGGGACGGGGTAGTAGATATTAATCAGCAGGCCGGGGTCGGTGGCCTTATAGGCGCCGGGGAAGGCGACGAGGTTGGTCGGGGTCTTAGTGCCGCCGCCAGTGACGGTGAGCTGGGCGCACGAGATGTAGGACTGGGCGCCGCCGGGGCTGCTGGCGCCGTGCAGGGCGATGTGCTCGACGCGCAGGAGGTAGTCGCCGGCCGGGATGCAGGCCGGTATCGTCGTCGTTACCTGCTGCGCGCCCTCGCTCGGCCACGTGAGCCCGCTCGGCGCGATGTTAGGGCCCTGCGAGAAGATCTTGAACCACACCGCGCCCGAGCCGTCCCACGAGTCGGCCGTCTGGCCTGCCGGCGCCTTGGCCATGTAAAACTGGAGCGTCCCCGGGTGCGAGACGGACGAGTCGGCGGTGAAGCCGACGGTAGAGCCGGCCGCCACAGTCATCGTCTTCGCACCCTCGTTCCCAGGGGCGAGCTGGTAGCAGCGGAACTGCTCAGAGCTGACGTCGGTCACTACCCGCATCTCAGGGTCAGCAGGTCTGCCCAGCTTTCTTTTTCCCTCTCCGTTCTTTTTCTACGCGGCTGGTGATAGCGCAGGACGGAGGAGGTACCCCACCGAAATACCAAGACCCCCGGGGACGGAATTGAGTACGGACCTGGTCCATTGCTCTGGTAGTTGGTCGTCTTTCTCACGTACTCCCACTTGTTCGTCACGGCGCCGTTGGCAACAAGCGCCGGGAAGGTGTCTGTACTTGCGGCATCAGTTGCGCCCTCAATAACCAACTGTGGGTCACGCGTAGGTACTGACAGTGGGCCTGTACGGCCGACACCAGAGCGAATAGAGCGGTTGCTTTCATGTTGCCAGCGTTCGTGGGATCAGCTTTCCGGTAAAGAGACGCCCGAGGGTACTCTATAATAAAGCAAGGCCGAGCGTTCGCGAGTACTATAGAGGACGAGGTGGAGGGTCTCTACTGTCGCTTTTATAGTCATCGCCCGTCTCTGCTCGGTCTTGAGAGAAAGATGGCATAAGACATGCACTACCAGGAAAACGAATCATGCCTGATGCCGACCTTACATCTTTGGACACGGCGAGCTGGCTACCGAGCGGATAAAACTCTTCTGGGTAATTTGTGGTTCGCTCTTGTAATCTCTCCCCCCTCCACCCTCCTCTCGCCCAATTAACTAACCCCGTCTAATTGCAACGTGACGGGAGACGGATAGGGGTATAGTCCGTTAGGAACCCGGAACTCTGCAGACCGCAGTCGGTGTGTGTGTTAATGCACGGGGGCTTACGAGGCTGGAGCCCAAGGGTCGAGATCCCAGCTTCCGTGTAAATATGACCCAGATACCCGATTGTGGCCACAACGTGAGGCTGGACGGGTGTATGGTTTTAACGCTATAGAAAGGGACTTAGATCAGCTAAAACGGCTTGGAAATTTGCATCGTGGACGCGAACAGGGACTATAGGGGTCGAGAGAACGATGCAGAACAGGGTGATTACACGTGGCCGAGGAGCGTGGCCTACCGCGTATTCGAGTTCGAAGTCGGGTACTAGCACGATTTCGGACCTATGCAATTGTCGCTTCCAGCAGTCGGGCCATCACGTTCCTAGAGTTCATTGTTGCTACCCTGGGTCTCAGGTAGCGGTGATAACCACAATTGAGGATGCCGTGGGGAGGTTGCCATTCTTCATCTCCTGCTCGCCATACTCCTCGGGACAGATCGACTGGATCTCGATAGACCTGGTGGCGCCCACAGGGCCAAGCCCATCGGGAAGCGCCCATCGGAGGGCGCCCATCGGGGGGCTCCCATCGGGGGGCTCCCATCGGGGGGCTCTCATCGGGGGGGGCTCCCATGGAAACACTCTCGGCAGATTTCAGGTCGCTCGGATCATGTCTCCTCCGGCCCTGCACGCACACGTTGCCCTTGTACGCCGCCATGCAAACCTCGCCAGCCACGTAATGCTGACTGAAGACAATGGCGTTTTCGACCTTCCCAAGATGTTAAGGACGGCGAGTCTTTCCGAGACAAGAGCGAATTAGGCCGAAAGGGGGGGTTTGACTTACAAACTCGCGCCCAGGGCTGAAGGGCCGTACCAACAGGGCCAGCAAGACCAATCCTCAGCTAGCAATAAGAGAGGAAACAACCGGCCATGCTGTTATCGTAGAGAAAGCGAGGCCAGCACAAGGTACAGAATTGGCCAGTAATCGACAGTAGAGAAGGATGAAGATAGCGATTCTAGCCATCGCCAACGACTCGCTCGTTCCGCGTTCGACTAACGGCCACCTCGCAAGTGGATGATGAATAGAGCAACCTGAGAACCAGACGCATGCATGCGCAGCCCCAATTGTATTTTTACCCCGCCTCGCTCAAGATAACGGACGATACGACAGGCCAGCCGGTGTCGACCTGAGTATGCCAGAGCTCGGCTGCAGAATGGACCTCAGACGATAGGTGGGTTTAAAGGTGATTTTCCGAGGGGGTAAAAGATGTTGTATTTGTCAGGTTTTTTTTTCTATCACACGCCCTGGTACGTAGGTATCTGACAGTAGCTCGTTCTCTCTCGAGCTTGGCATAGGCGTACTGGTAAAGGGATCACGAGCACCTCAGAGCGCCTACACAGGTAAGATGAATGGTGGCATCTGCTGGAAGAGACGTATAGGGGAATTGCCGAATATGGTGGCGCGTGTTGGATCAACGCCAACAAGGAAAGATACCGTCAACCTGGGTGAACCAGGTAGGTAAGAATAGTGGCCTGTTTGTTGGCTCTGTCAGAACATCATTAGGTAAGGATACGACACGTGATACCTTTGCCCCGTACTACCTATTTATCTGTTGCCCCTCCATCTATCCCACAAAGCTGGAGGGGCTGAAGAGGGGCTACCATGCTGTGCCTACCCAGCCTCGAATTGCATCCCACCCTCCCCCAAATCCCACAGGGAAAAAAAGAGAGAAGCATTCAACGAGATAGCCTATACACAACACACACATGCAGTCCAAGCAAAAGCAAATGGAAAAGACTACCACTGGCGGTACTGGGAATCGAACCCAGGTCTACACGGTATAAGTAGTGAGACCACAACGTATTGTACTATCCACTATACTATACCACCTTAATGATTTCTTACTAAGTGTTTAGTATCATCGTTGCTGCTTATCCGATCCTATGTTCCTGTCCTAAATTGCCCAAACTCACCACAGCTAAAGCCGACATTTAACCGACTCCAAAGTGATCCCACATTCACCTAATGAACTCGACGACCCCTCTCTGCGATGCTAGGCCAGCTTTCCAGGTACCCGGATAAAGGAGAGACCTCTCTTGGCAAAGGAGGCTTATTTAACATGCGACAAAACAATGCATTGTTAGGAACCACGGTTGTGAGGGTACCAACCTGTACAGATCACAAGGCATGAGAGCAGAAAGTGGAAGTAGGTTATTCCACTTCCTGTTGTTTGAGCGCAAGGGCTTGGCGCCAAGACAGTACGGCCCAAGGCCGCAAGGGATTTCAATTGCGCTCTGCGGGAATTGGAAGTACTACGCTCGTTGAATAAAGAGGTCTATATAAACAGACTAAGGGATCTCTTTCTTTCTTAGTCGTTACCTAGTTGTTTAGTTATTAATCTCAAGTATATAGTTTACTCTTAATACGTACCTTTACCTGTAAGATTAAGAAGCATGTAAAGTATAAGTTATATAATCTATAACTGATTCCTTAATACATTAAGATAAGTACTATAGTAGTACGGTAAATCTAAGCCACGTAGCCTTTTCGATATATATTTATATGGGTTGCGTACTTATTATTTCATCAGTTAGACTTAGACCTGTAGCCATCACTAGTTACAGCTATTCACTCGTTTCTTGCCATGCCTTTCTAGCCATCCTCGTTGCCCTTTTCTAGTCTCCCCTTTCCCAGCTGCCGTTTCAGCTAGCCGATCAGCCGATTGCAGCTGTTTACAGCTGTAATCTTGGTTGATCGACACTGGGCCAGTTGTTGGCAGTTGGGCAGTCCTTTTTTCGTACCTCCATCACAGCGTGCCCACGCTGCTCCTGTTCAGTATTTAACCTCATAATTAATTAATATAATAGAGGGTTTGACGTATTATAACTATCCTCCGGATAGGATAACAACACCTTCGGTTTCCATCAGAAGTCCAACCGTATTTATTAAGGAAGAGCTTAGGAAAGGCTTAAACCGCGTTCTGATAGTGCATTTTCTATAGGTACATTAGTCGGCCGCCTGTCTTCTGTAGGCTTCTAGCCTGATCAGGCGCGTGGTATAGCATTAAACACCCGTTTTGTTCACTATGTTCTCCAATATACCTACGCCTGATACTAACGGAAGTGAGGGAATATCAGGCGGCGCTGCTAATTAGACCCCTCCCTCCGTGGTTTTTAGGGAGGTCGACGCGAGGGATAGAGCAGCCGCTAGGACTGGTGGGGATGCTCTCTGTGTTCTAGAGCCTGGACATCGATACGGCGGGGTGGGTGGCTCGCAAGGGCCGATTCCTATAAGTTATAGACGAGTCGAGTACCGCTTATAGAAAACACGCTGGGCCGGACGGGCGCTTCAAAATAATGTCGTTCCTATGAATAGAAGGATATATACCTATAAAAACCAAAACAAGCATGGAATCCGCCACACATACATACCTACCTGAGCTTACGCCCTTTGTGGCGTATACTAGTAGTCCTCCACCCCGTCGCTGGGTTTAGCTCACTAATTATGCCGCTATATCAGGCCCTCGTCGATAGATGGGATCCTGAGCTTCGATCCCTTCCCCCTCCGCCCTCTAGCGATCGCCGAGTATACATACCGAGGTGGGCGATGTTTATATTTACTCGGTAGCAGTGAGGTCCGGCGAGAGACGCCTAACCAGAACCCCATCCTCGCGGGACCACCCGCTTATGCGCCCGTGGTCCTTAAAGCTTAATAACGCGGTGCTGAACTGATCTATCTCAAACT
Organism: Durotheca rogersii; assembly: GCF_024521655.1. NCBI lineage: Eukaryota > Fungi > Ascomycota > Sordariomycetes > Xylariales > Xylariaceae > Durotheca > Durotheca rogersii. The sequence continues at coordinate 111,137 of NW_026251286.1, read as the reverse complement.
CCAAGCTGTTAAGCTTGTCCACCGTCTCGAAGTATGCATCCTCGAGCGCGATGAAGGCAGCCCATGTGTCCGCATCCCAGTTCTGGCCGCGGGTCTCGAAATAGCACTGCCGGGCCCAGTCGTACTTGGACTTCTGGGAGGATAGCTGCTTCTGGATTTGGCGCTTGTCTGCCAACTTCCGGTCCCTCTCCCGGGATATGTACGCCCGTAGACATGGAGTGAGTTCGCATCCCCGATTTTGGGAAATGGTGATAGGAACGCCGTTTCTGCGATCTTCCTCGTCACTCTCCGACTCCTCGTAAGCGGGCTGCTCGCGTCGCTTATCACGTCCGTCGGGAGATGTGCACTCTGAGACGATGCTATGTGGCCGTCTCCTGGCTCTGGACATGAGTGATACGCTGCGCTGGAGTATTTCGCCATATTCACGTTCCGGCGCCCAGCTTTCCCTACTGAGGGGCACAGACCGCGATCGTCTTCGGGATTGGGCTTCCCAAATTTGTCCCTGCGAATACCTGTGTATCTCCCTTCGTACACTTGCCGTTCTTGCCATGTTGCCGTGTCTGCGACGACTTGCCTCTGTGCGGCCGCGAAATTTGAACGTCGAGACTAGAACGCAAGAAACACGAGTGCGGATAATGCCCGATGGCATGCGTAGCCTGAGAGCTATTCTTGATGCCGTAGCATTCATTCTGGTCTTATCCTATGCGGTAATTACAGGAAGTATTGTAAAAACAATTATTCTGTAGCGCTAGACAAAAGGATGGAACAGACCTCGCCAAACCTAACAAAGGGTATTATTTTATTACTAAGTAGCAAATCATACCACCACCTTCTTTCATCGTCTCACTTTCGCCGACCGGCGGATTCGTTATCTTATACTCGAGAACCTGGCGATAGCCATTACTACCTCCTAAATTCTCTTCCCGAGGCCTCGCAAGCTCGAAGCTCGAACCTGCGACGGTGGCGGGCTTGTTTTGCTCTCTCTTTTTTTCCCATCTCCTTTTTTCTTCTTTTTCCGACGACTGCTTCATCAAGCCTAGTTTTGTCAGCACGGCCTTGACCTGCTCTAATTGTTTTAGGTTCAACGAATTTGCGATATGGAGGACAGGCCAAGAGACACTTTATCGATATCGACGGCCAAAGCAGTAAGCTGGTGGACGAAGACGTATCGGGGGTCCTCGTCGGCTGCATCTAGAAGGCCAACCGGGTAGGTCGCGGCCGGCTGGGCGCCCTGGGGAGCTCCCGGAGGGGTTATCAAGGCAGTCTCGAGATCTAGAGAGGGCCAATCGAATTGCATGTCCAAATCGCTGCTTAGGTAAGCCGAGGTGGGCACGGTGCGTCGAGCGTTGGGCTTAGCCAGGCTGAAGATACAGCTGGCGCCGGCTTTGAGATATCTCGTGCAAGTAGCGAGGCCCAGTTGCTTTGGGCACTTCAGCTTTTGCGAGTGACACCGGTCACAATTGGATCGGAGGGGACGTGACATGATGCTGTCTTTATCCCACCCTTCTGCCCAGCTTGGCCTCCGCCCACTCGCTCTGAATCACTTCTCTAGATCCCGCCCAAATGCTAACCCCATATCGGTCTCTGGGGTCACATAGATTTAGCCTTGCGTGGCGATTCTACCTCGGCTTTTCCCTGGACGAATGAAAAGAGGATCTAAACGACTACGTGGAGAAGAGGGAGGAAAAGGTTGTCGGGTTGAAGGTTGGAGGAGAGGATGATGCTGGATTTACTGGGTCTGCCAATATAACCAAGCCCCATCGCAGAACCCTAAGGCAGGCATTTAGATACTGTAGGTACCTAGGAGGTACTTACCTACGGTAGGCAAGTAATGCACGTAGGTACCTGTTATACCTAGGTAGATAACGCATTAGAAACATGTAGTGTATCTATATGTACCTATGTATCTTCTGAGTACAGGCATAACCTACACAAATAGTAGGTACCTCCCAAGCATAAATGCATCGATCGTACAATGCAAAGACTATCAACTACCTCTAGCTCAGCCTTCAATATGCGAGCTTCTCCTCTTCTCTCCGCTGGATGATTCGAACCCAGTTTCTACCAAGTCAAGAGACCTATAATACAGTCCGGCGGTCCGGTTATGAGGTGCGCGTTCGACAACGCGAAAACCGCGGGAGGTATCCTGCGGTCGACTCCCAAGAAGGGGCTGCGATATTGAGTATTCTCGTCGGCTCCATGTCGGGCTGATTTTCCATCTGCTCCTCTTTCCCGCCCACCTCTCTATATATAGGTAGACGGATTCCGTCGGATGGGCTGGCACCAATGGACCCGGTCTCTTCATACATATACACGCAGCGATCGTATTGTATTATACGACCATTCTAACCCAACTGGGATGGCGACGTCGCTTGGTGACGACCTCTACTAGGAGGTCATGTAGGTATCCACCGCCTCTTACTGCCTTGGAAATACTACGTAGGTGTAGGTAGACGGCTAGACATACCCGACCACCTGACCACAGACTCGATATTACCCCGACTTGGATTATGAATCAAGCGTCGTCTTACCTGCGCACGTACACACTCTGTATCCATCCTCTCAGCTGGTCGCTGGATTTCCCCACCAGCTCTGAGCCGCACCATCGGCAACGTAAGGGACGAACCACAACCTGCCAACGGGCAGACATGTAGGTATATAATGAGCTCGAGTTCTCGGCCCGTCGCCTGGGGTCTCCCCCCCAAGCGGGTAGACAGTTTCCTGAATCGTTGAGCTTTGCCCGCCCTCTCGCATCGCCATGGCCGAAGTTACGAACCCTCCCTCGCGCCCTCTAGGGAGGTCCGTTTTTGTCACCGGCGCTAATGGATACCTCGGCTCCGCCGTGTGCCGGGCTTTTGTCCGCGCCGGATGGCGCACGTATGGTCTGGTGCGTCGCCCCGAGTCGGCCAGCGCCCTTGCCATTGAGGAGATCGTCCCCATCGTAGGCTCTATCGCCCACAACGCCACCTTCCTGGAGGATCTATACAAGCATACCAAGACCATCGACGTCATCGTCTCCTGTACAGAGCAGATTCCCTTCGGCACGCACTATCAGGCCCTGATCGGCCTGCTGCGCAAGCTGGCCGAGACTTCGAACCGGAATGGCGTCCGGCCGCTGGTCCTGATCAGCTCTGGCGTCAAGGATTACGCCGTGACCGGCGTACATGGCTCTCCAGGTCTCGCGCCCCTCACCGAGGACTCTCCGCTAGATGGCATGGACCTCGTGCAGGAACGCGCTACCTCTTGCCTCGACATATTCAATCATACAGACTTGTTCGACGGGGTAGTCTTGCGGCCTACCCCGCTATTTGGTTACGGTGGGAGCTACTATGGCGTCACACTTGAGCTGGCGGCGGCGGCGGCGGGGTCTCCCGAGCGCATCCTACGGATACCCGCAGATTTCAACGTCATCCTACACGGCTGCCATGTAGATGACTGTGCTGAGGCGTACCTGTCCCTAGCCGAACATCCGGCTCGAGACGCCGTCTCGGGGCAGTCGTTCAACGTCTCGGGGTATCGCTACGAGACGCTGGGAGACCTCGCCGAGGCGATAACCTCCGAGTACGACTTGCAGGGTGTTGTGCCAATTTCTAAAGACGAGGATGCGGTGCCGGGCTCCGAGATCTTGTTTGGCGTGAGCCAATGGGTTGATAGCACCAAGATCCGGCAGCTGACAGGGTGGTCCGACAAGAGGATGTTGATGACGGAGAACCTACATGCATATCGCGTGGCTTACGAAGACGCAGCGAAGAGGGGCGATGAAGGCGTCCAAAGGATCAAGGAACGAGTCGAGTTGATCTTTGCGCCCGTCAGGAAATAGAGTATGGGGCAACACCGACTTTGGATATACGTATACATACCTACTACAACTTCATCATCTTCACCCTCGACTAAGCAGTTCGAGTTGGAACTACAAAATAGATGATTGCCGCTCTTAGATGCTAGCAACTGAATGCCGACCGTGAAGCCAAGGTGCGGCTTACGGTGGCAAAGGACACGCGTGGGCCAAGTTAATCATAATTCCTAACGTCCTGTGACGGCTTGGCAACCTCTTCATCTCTCCTTTCTCTGATTTGCCTAACGGCTCTGTATCCACAACCGACTAGAAATCAACAGAGACGAAGGTGTTATCTAGAAACCATCGACCTGCGGTGGCAATAGATAAGCGATCTGTGACACATACTCTTGGAGAGTTGTTCCGCTAGTCAGCCTAAAATTAAGGCGCTCATGGTCGTGATCTAATCATCAAAATGCCGTAGGAGACGGCAAGGGAGGACTTACTTAGCTAATCCGTAGAGGCAGCCCGTGATTGTCTGCGTCGTCGCATAGCTTGGTTTTTTCCAAGCTCTCCTAATGATCCTGTACAATATATAAGTCAACGTATTTGCTTATAGAAGGCGGGTTGTGTGGCGTAGGTGCTGCATTTCCATGCGCGCTGGACCTTCGATTTCGTAAATACTGCTCAACCGATCGTGATGTTCGCGTACATCTGGGATGTTTCGGCGCTCGTGCCTCACCATTCTGCCCAGTTTGTCTCAAAACGTGACACATAGTACGCCCCAGCGCGAAAATATCCACAGGGCAAAAAAATGAACAGCGAGGAGGGCCAGACTGCCTCTCCAGTCCCATCTCCAAGGCCACCGGTCGGTAGGATTTGGGGTGTGAGAATTTCCATCGTGACCGGGTGTGAGCATGCCCCTGTTGAGCGGCATACCCAAATCAAACCCTGCAACGCCGACCAACGGAATGCCGACACTGAGGCTGACGGTGAATGGCCAACACGGCCTGACGAGGAATGCCATCTTGACTAGGAATAGGACCAAACGGAGCACAAATGATATCGAATCGGCGCGGCTGTGAGCGAAATGAGCTAGGCGAAGTTGAATAGCCGTCATTTGCTGTTGGGCTGCCCCGCCCGGGCCGGTGGGTGGTGCCAGGAGCAGTGGCGTATTGATGGTTGGGGACGGCGGTGGGCGGTCTATTCCCGTAGCTTGACCGCGTTCCGGAGACGAATGGGCGAACCCTTCGTGGCTTCGGGATAGTACCATAGCATGTGCGCGATGACGCGCCGTACTAGGCGTGGGGAATTTCTGGAGACTCCCATGAAGGTCGGTTTGGGACGAGTGGCTGGGGGACGGCGAGCTCTCGATGCTAGGCGATGTGAAGTCTTCTTCTGGCTCGATAACGGTGCTACGACGTTTGATAGGATCGGGTAACGGTCTGCCAGGGGGAATCGGAGAGTCCAGATTCTGAATCCTTCGTCCATTCATGCCGACAGAAGGACTTACGCTCCGCGGTACTCCTCGTAAGCCCCCATGATACGACTCGTGATTCATCACATTTAAGACTTCGACAGCACTAGGCCGCTCGGCCGGGTCCAGGGCCAGCATTTTCTTAAGAAGTTGGTATAGCTTCGAAGGAAGATCAGGCCTTTCCCGCTTCTCATCCTGGAAGCCTTTCCACTCGGTGATTTCCACTCGTAGTAGATCTATGTCCTCCAATTCTTCCTGGACGGTATTTGCGTTCACGTAAGGAAGTCGACCGAAGCATAAGAAGTAGAGGATCATGCCCAGCGAAAACACGTCCGATCTGGTGGTAAAGTTGCCCAGCTGACCCCCGGCGTCTCTCTTTAAGACCTCGGGCGCACAATAAGAAATGGTACCCGTTGTCCCTGTCGACTTTCGAATGGCATTCCGAGGCTGTACTTCGCCGAAGTCGCTGATCAAACACGTGAGCCTTCCGGCCTCGTGGTGCAGGAGGCAGTTGCTGGGCTTCAGATCACGGTGGATGTAGTTTGCGCTATGGAGGTAAGCTAGACCGCAAGTGATGTCCTTGAATAGGGAATAGATCTCCTCGAACGAAAGGCGGCGCTGGGAGGAAAAGAGGTCTTTGGGCCGCTCGGAAGCGCCTCTCGATTTCCGTCTAATCTGGGCCTTGAGCTGCTCCTTCGTGGCCTGCTTTGGCTGATCACCCACGACGTAGCGGAGCAGATCTCCGCCGTTGCAGTATTGCTGGAGGATGAAGGCACACGCAACCCTGGGCCCGAAGCGATTTAGCTTGACATCCTCAAGCCATACATGTCGATAGGACACGAGGTTAGGGTGCGAGAGCTTCGCAAGGAGCTCGACCTCGACCAAGACCTTTTCCAGCCAGGTGTGATCATCTCCCACGGGAACCCGTTTGCAAGCAAAATGGCCAAGAGGGCACCCGTCGATCTCATGGCGGACTAAAAGAACAACGCCTTTCCCACCTCTGCCAAGCTCTCTTTCCTCAACGAAGAATCTGGTAAAATAATTTGGACTAAATGCGTCCCTCCTAATGCGTGCTCCGTCATGGGGAGCTGGCGAGTCAGAAATGAACTCGCCATCGTCGAGGTCTTGAGCTCCGGGGCCGCTGGGCAAGGTAGGCTGGGCTCGGCGGCGGACGGGGCTCGGCGGCTGGTCTTGTGCATGCTGGTGCTCCTCCTCTCCGTGGCCTACTTGAAGCATGCGAAAGTAGTTGGGGTCGACGTAGGATTCGTGTGGTGCTGGCGCGTCAAAGTGCCGATCGGGGGAAGATGGACGGAGAGGCTGATGACAGGTAGGGCACTCTGTCAAAGCGACGCCTCGGATCTCTAGGCGCCGCGACAAGGGATCGCGAACGACAACGGCATTTCGGTGACGCCTAGGTTATAAATCTAGCTTAGCGGAGAGACTACAAGCCGTACCCAACATTGGCAAGACGGCGCAAAGGAAGAGGTAATAGGGCTGGGCTGGACCCTGCCGTCTCTGTCCCGCCCCTGTCCGCTGCTCAGAGGGGAAATGACGTACAGCACAATTTCACGACCGTCCCGCGATGCGCGCTGAATTAGTTCCATGATGGTACCATTCCGTGGCGGGGAGACTGCGGAAAAGTCGAGTTCATCGGGATGTGTACTCGTGACGAGTGTGCGACTCTATACGGTAGCGGATGCCTCGATAGATAGACAGCGAAGACAGTGAAGACAGTGAGGATATGGTGGGGTGGTGGAAGGAGAACTCTGGTAGCTGAGTTAGCAGTAACAACGACGGTGGTGTCGTTTTTTGCCCACTTGAATCTGGGGAAGTTTTTGTTTAGACAATTGGTCGGTCTTGGCCGGATGGGGCAGGCGTCATGTCATGGTTCAGATGTACCGGTACCTGGTATCTCGGAGAGCACAGTCCATATACCTAGGTGCCCAGGTATGTAGGTCTACAGCATAAACTCACATTATAGATACCTATATTTGAGTCAATAATACATATGCGTAGAGACGTCTACATGCAGAGGTACTTAGGTACCTCTACCATCTTGGTACCTATACTTCTAGGTCGGTGGGTGTACAGGCATGAATTATTCACGCATAATTGCTACCTAGGTACCTAGATGCCATCCACAGCAAGCCTCCGACGACTCGTCCCACCTATGGGACAATCTCGAAAACAACATGGCCGTCGTCTACAGCCGACTCCCAGTTCAGAAGTTTGGGGTCATTACTTGGCACCCAATTTCCCTCTCGACGTCAATCATCATCCGATCTTTGGCCCCCAAAGTCACCTTGACACCAAGCATAGAGAGAACATGTCAATCCCTCCATCGCTCGGGTTGCAGACCTGGAAGACTGTCCGGTCGACAGACAGGCAATAGGTTCACCTAGTTTCACGGAACTCGTGATGCGCAGGCTCACATTTAGCCCCAACATCGCGTCTGCATTGCTGAGCGATAGGGTTGAGGTGGTAGCCAGGGCCACCTGCAGCTTGGCCCAACGTGTCTCCAAGTCGGCACATCCTCTCGCAGAGAGCATTCTAACGATATCCCGTCGTGTCACGGGTATATACCTATGTTGGCAGCGGCGCGAAGAGTCCCCCGAGATTCCGACGGAGTGGTGGTGTCGTCACGTTACCGCGGCCGAGTCCGTGTCATGTGAATCGTCACTTTCCTTCCCCAGGTGGCGGCGGGGTTAATCGTTAAGCCGGCTTGGTCACGTACCAAGGTAATATATGCCTGGTATTCCCATGCCCGGGTTTACATGGCATTTTCCTGGGAAGACATGGGTATATCTCGTAGTGGACCCGACGATGTCGCCTTGCCCTCTAGGTAGCGTAGTAGCACGGTGGCATCTTCGACGCGTTTACTATGCTAGGTACCTACCTCCTAGAGGTAGTACCTATATAAATACACGCGTTGTCCGGGGCAGACGTTTGTTCAGAACAGAACTCCAAGATGACGAATATATACTTACGAGGTCTCAGATCAGCCCAACTAGTCCCCTGTACCTTACCCCAACCTCTAACCGGATTAGGAGATTTTGCCGAGCTTTTTCCCTGTTAACCAAACTTTATCCCTATTTCGTATAAGGGTTATTAAATTCTCCTTTCTAACTACCGTACGAACGTGCACTTGATTTATTCTTTTTCGCGATTAAAAGTTGCCCTAGAAGCATTTAATAAACAATTAAATAATCGGTGGTGGTGGTAGTGGTAGTGGTTTGGTGGTGCAGTTGACTTGGTGGTGGTAGTTGACTTGGTGGTGGCAGTAGTGGCGGTGGCTTAAGTAATCAAAAGGATCTCACCCCAACCAACTAGTGGAGTGAGGTCGTAGGAAAGAGCCAATAGAATCTTTAGGAAGCCGCGACCCGCTTTGGGGTGAGGTTCAGGGGACTAGTTGGGCTGATCTGTAGACTCATACTTACCTAATAGTACCTAACTAATAGTAAGATCCTTTATTAACCCACTGTCTCGAACGACACAGGATTGAAGGAGGATTCACCGCGCCATGGATCAAGACGCGACTGAAACCCAGCCGCTCCCGTAAGAGTATAGTGTGTATCTCGTTTCTAGCTGCGCGAAGCAGGCATGTACGTGGCATCACCCTGGGTGGCGTCGCTGTCGCATCTTCTGGATGTGATAATAACACATCGTAATCACCTAGCCTTCTTCTCCGTTGATGCCCTACGTCAACTTCGTGGTAGTTATTGCTATCGCGTTCATATCCCCAGGATAAAATGACATCTCCTGTTGAGCTTTTCACCCTGCCCGACGGGCGGACCATTTCCTACGCCCAGTACGGAGACCATGCCTCGTCTCGAACGATCTTCTACCACCACGGGTATCCGTCCAGCCACGGAGAAGCCCTGGCATTCCATGACGCCGCACTGCGACACGGTCACCGTATTATTAGCGTCGACCGCCCCGGCATGGGGTCCTCTACCTACCAACCCCAACGCCGGCTTCTCGACTGGCCCGCTGATCTTCTCGCGATCGCCGACCACCTGAAGGTCGACCGATTCGCCGTCCTTGGCGTTTCCGGCGGAGGGCCCTACGTGCTGGCGTGTTGGCATCAGATCTCAAGATCGCGATGCGTCGGGGCCGGCATCATGGGCGGGTTGTTCCCCACTGACTTGGGATTGTCAGGTATGCTCGTAGGGAGCCGGATGCTGTTCTGGGCCGCCCGGTGGTCGCCTCGGCTGGCAGGGAAGATCCTCGACTTCGGGTTAGGCTCTACCACAAGAAGCACGGAAAACCTCGAAACCTTGGAGAAGACGCTCGGCGAGACGGTGAAATCTCGGCCAAAGCCGGATGTCGAAGGTGAGGACAACCCCCCTTCGCCCCCGTGTTGTAAAGACAGTAGAGGGCCTAGATTAGCTAACGAGAACTAGCCTGGGAGAGTAGCTCTAGTAATTTCCGCCAAGCACTAACCAGCGGCTTAAAAGGCGCATTTCAAAACGGACCCGAGGGTTCTGGGGTAAGAATCGCTTCTTCTTCATCTTTTTAGCTTCGTGTGCAGTCGCTGATTTGTCGTGTGCCGTAGTGGGAGGCTCGCTTATATGGGTCGGACTGGGGCTTCAAACTCGAAGAGCTCGCCATAGAGCCTGGTAAAATGGTTATATGGCACGGTGACGAAGATGTCAACGTTCCCGTTGCCATGGCTGAAAAGGCCGCAAAGCTTCTTCGAAACGCAGAACTGCGAATTTCAAATGGGCATGCGCATATGAGCATATTTGTGTCTAAGGCGGACGAGGCTATAGAGGCATTAGGCCAGATGATTGATACAGCATGAGACTTCTTTCTTCCCCGGTGGGGAGGGAGGGGGGACATTGGTATGCAATTTTGATTAGCGCTACACCACCAGTGTCAAAGGGGAAGACACACGCAGTTTAGAAGCCGACTGCGTAGGAAAACCTACCCATACAACCCTGCATGACCATGTCAGTATACTAATGTAGGTGTTAACATTTACATTTTCCTGCGAGAACTCCTTAACACGAAATGTTTCATCCCAAATACTGTCAACTAGCTGTTACTTTCCTAGAGTCAACTAGAAAGTAATACATGGTATGGTTTCTATAGCTCCTTTTACCTTAAGGCAATACTTTTCAGATTTTCTATTACAGGTAGGTATATCGCTTTTATGAAGAAAGGGGTTTCAATACACTTGAGACCCCAGTTACCCTGGTTACCCCTATTCCATACGTTTCCCACTCTCTTTGTGTAGTGACAAGGGCCTCTAGCATTTTATATCATCAATACGGTGCGTAAAATCCAGCCAAATGGAGACTTGCGTTACTTCTTAGAGCGAGCGTGTGAGATTTATCTTCTCATGGTTCCCAACTGGGTGCAAATAGCTCCATACCTCGATATGACAGTCACCACATGAACACTCTAGAACTTCTTGGTCGCAAAAGCCCTAGCAACTGACAAGCGTGGGGGTATCGGAACGAGGATCGCAATATGGCATGTTAGAGCTGATGTGCCCAACGCCTTCTGAGCAACTGGAAAGGGGTCTGTGTGCTGACTCTGGGCATTGATCAATGGTTATGCTGAATTCAATAGAGATAATATAGAAAACAGTAGGTATTTGCCGGATGTCACCGGAGTAGGAAAAGAAAAATCATTCTAGACTGAGGAATCTAGAGAAAAGCCGTTACCGACGCGAGTTCATATGTCTGGTATTCGCGTCACGTCAGCCACGAAGGAGTCATATAAATCGGTATTACACGGCAGCCCTCTCCTGTTCCCCAAGTACTCGCTAAGGCTGGAAGGGATGACAACGTCGCCGAATCTGCAGTGAGTCTGCCCGCTAATAATACCCCTGAACGTCTTCGGAGTTTTGCATGCCTCGATGACCAAAGTCCCCAAGGACGGGCTTCTGATGGATGAACCGTCGGTTTAATTTTCAAGGAGTAGTAGGAAGTATTATCCGGGCGCATAAATAACGCCTGAACGGGGGCAAATTGTTCTTCTTGGCTTCTTTATCATAATTCCCCCCTATGCTTCCTTTTATATTTCCTGACGCTGCCTCTCCTTCTCGGTTAGTTAACCATGGGATTCGAAATGGCCCTTACTGCGCTTGCAGAGTCGGGCTTGTCTCGGGCCAGCGTGCTGGCGCCTCTTCATGTGTTATCTTACTCGGCACTTCTCGGAGCGGAGCTGTATCAGACGTTTATAATGACGAAAGTATGCTACGAGTCGCTACCCAGGTCTGCCTTCACGACTGTTCAGAAGCGCCTCTTCCCCATCTACTTTCGTGGCCAGGCTGCATTTCTGCTGCTGACAGCGGTGACCGTTCCGCCTCATGGACCGTTGACGCTACAGAGCGGCATGGATAGCTGGCTGCCATTCGCCGTGGCGGGGGTCACTGCGCTGTTGAACCTGCTGATCTACGGACCGAGAACCCGCCAGATCATGGTTGACCGGATCCACCAAGGTCTGATATACCTACTCGTTAAGTCCCGAGCGAGTGCCAACTTCGAAGTCGTGAGTTTTAGTAACCGAGATTTAGAAAGGCGGGAGGGGCGGAAACGAGGCAGCCCAGCCCAGCCGACCGACGACATGATGAGGCTCAATAGAGAATTTTATCGAAACCACGCGATGAGCATCCATCTCAACTTAATTTCCATCAGCGCCATGATTTGGTAGGGTTGCAAATTGGCGTGGCGGCTGGACGTTTGAAGCCATGATCGCGTCGAACAACGGTACACAGCACTACTTGGTAGTCTTCGCTACTTAGCTCATCTGTAACCTACAGTCTTACGATGGAATGTACTCAAGTACATTCGCGCAGAATTCCACCTGACTCATGAATCTGCCGTGGTCTCCGATCGGATGACAGCGGGTTCTTGGCTCCAGGGGTTCATACCGTAAGTACCTCCCTGGGCAAGGTGGAAGAGGCTCCCACCACAAGATACACCGCGGTGCCCACTCTACTATAACAGTACCTAGCGGTAGCACGTTGGAGACCTGTCCCTGACTAGGAGGTACCTCCCGAAGAATGGAGACCAGAATCCCACCCACACACACACACACACCGCTCACATCACGGCACATAGATTGCCAGTTGGGAAACAGGTTACGTCGCTGCCTATATGTACATATAAATTCTAGTACGATGAGAATTGCCTCATCACCTCTTCTATCACGTGCCTCTCTGCTCCTTGTAAGCACAACCGCTGGGGCGCAACCGGAAAGGGGGAAGCGGACCTAGATGGTCGCACTGCTCGCTCCGTCTACGCAACGAACGTCGTCGCCCGCCTCCGCTGAGGGGCGTTCTCAGCGACACTATTGCCTCGACTGCCGGTGTTCGCGTTGTTGTTGCCAGCGTTCGCGTTGTTGTTGTTGCCAGCGTTGGCATTGTTGTTGCCGTTGTTGCCATTTCCTCTGCCATTTCCAGTATTCGTGTTGCCGTTACCGGTATTCGCATTGCCGTTACCAGAGTTTCCCCTGTTGTTACCGTTGCGTGCGGTCGTCGTGGTTGCTTGGGCAGCCGTCGTTGTAGTGCTAGCAGCGACTCCTGTGATGACACTAGGCGTCTGCACCGGTGCGGCCAAGCTCGTTATCGTCTCCTTAAGGATCGACTTGACAACCGCCACGTTCTGGAGCGCCTGGTCAGCTCCGGCGTCTTTGATAGCACCGATAGCAGCCGGGAGGTCCGCGTTGTTTTGTGCCACTTGCGCCAGCACCTTATCCAGGGAGAGCACCGTAGGGATGTTCTCCGGAGTGTTGACGTTCGGCTCGGTGTCGATTTGCTGGAGGGGGACACATCCACCGAAGGGTCCTAGCACGACGTTAGACCATAGACCGACACAGTGGATAGCTCGTTACGTACCGGCTTGCGCGTTATTGCGGCACCTCATGGTGCACACATTGCCCGCCGAGGCTTTAAATATTAGCACGTCGATAACACTTGCGGAACAGCCCGGTACTCACATCCAGTGCAGGTGAACTCGTCAGGCATGGTGACAAGGATCTCAAACTGCTCAGTCTTGGCCTGCGAAAAGCCGTTGACACCGGGAACGTTGTTCTCAACGGTGAGATTTTGCGTGATGACACCGTTGTTTCCAGCCTCGACCTATCCAGTGATTAGACATCTTCCAAAACATCAGGATACCAGATGCTAACGAACCAGATCACATGTGTAAGGGCCGGCACCGTCGGCATTCACCTGGTCTGTCGAAACACGTTAGTCAGAGATCCAGGCGACTTGCGTAATGAAAGGTTTCTTACGGATGGTGACCTTGACCTGCGACCCCCTCTTGACCTGGGTGACAGCACCACCAGCAAGCGCATTCTCCGTGTTCTCCCCAATGTCAATATTGCCAGCTAGCTGAGTGCGTCCACACTCGTTCACTATGTTTGCGGCGATCTCGGCGTCTCGAATGATTGTCGAGTCTTGCTGGCACGGGCTGATCGCCGTGCAGTTCCGCGCGAGCTCGGGTTGGACTACGAGGCATTAGCTCACCCAGCCTCAGGACTGGCTTCGGTTCTTCCGGCATACCTTGGAATCCGACACTGGCCGGCGAACCTTGGAGGCCCTGGGCGCTGAGAATAACGCCGTGGGCCTGGCTGATGGCGACCAAGGACGCGAAGGTAAGGATGGACGAAAAGGACGACATATTGTTGACTGTACTGAAGGAAAGCAGCACCGGGCCGGCAGAGGGTAAAGTGATATGGGGGAAAAGTAAAACGAAGGAATTTGTTGAGAAGAGAAGAGATCCACAGGATCGTTAAGGACGAAGAAACAACACGTACTAGGGAGGGAAAGAAACCGGCCTGGAGAATAGGAAAAACGGAAGTGACGAGGGGGACATAGTCTGTCTATATAGATATCAGAGAAGCGTTGCTCGGTCTTCCGTGGGCATGACGGCTTAGCCCGAATCGTCGCGAGGCCGGAGCCCTTGCGGGATAGGGATGCCCCTTGGGAACCCGGTTGTACGAGCCAAGGTCCAACGGGATCTGTGTCATGCCTGCGGGCTTCAAGCAATCAAAGAAGCTTCTTTCTTGGTGCGGACCCTTCTTGACCTGACCGGACCCGCCCCCCCTGGCCGAAGACATACTACGTAGTAGTAGAGAGCTGAAGGAAAACCGTTTCGAATTTCCATCAGCGCGCGCGCCGGTGACCAGCGGAGGGTTGCTTTTGGCGGACGCCCGCCAGGGAGCCGCCCTGTCCAAAGATCCTCAGGCGCCCATGCTGGTCTCGAGGAACTGTCTCACCCAGGTATCGTAAACGAGGCCATCTCGACTAGGGTTGGGGGGCCGGGGGGGGGGAGACAGAGAGCGCACCCGCGTTAGCGACGATAAAGCATTATACTAGATACATACATACATACATGCGTGCGCATATAGGGAGGTAAGTAAGTACCTAGGCACCTAGATAGGTTAGGCAGGTAGATATAGTGGCCCGCCTACTAAGACATCCTTGAGGGTTCGACAGGGCGGGTCAACCCCACTAACGGGATATTGCATGTACAGTGTAGCTAAGCAGGTATTCACGTACATACCTACCACCTAGGTATCTACAGGGGACAAGTTCCAGCGGTTAATCACGATGCAAAAGACTGTCTCCCAAGCGGCGCCCACAGCAGGAAATGGCCAACTTTCGGCCCTTACCAGTCACGAATGCCCCCCCCCCCCCTCCTCCCATACATACACATACACATACACATGGTACATACATACACACATACACGCGGACGGGCGGATGAGTGGATGGATAGGCGAGGACTGTGGAGGGACACGCGGGACCTTGAAGCGCCACAGGCAAGGCCGCGAGAGAACCCACGTATCCATCCTTTGTCATGACCGTGGGTAGACCTAGACGGACGTCCTCTCTGACGTGTCTGGGCCTGATGGGCGAGGCAGGATATTTGCAGGGCCGGCAGCCGGCCATGTTCCTCGTCGTCATCGTCGACATCGCCGTCGTCGTGTCCCGCGGCGCAGATCAGCCAAGGAAGCGGCGTTGAGGATTGAACCGCCAACTCGGCTCGAACCGACGGTGGCTTGGGCGGCTGGCCGCTTGGTGCGTGCAGTATGTGTGTCGCCCAAGGACGCAACCCAGCCCAGAACAACCCCAGAAACCAAAGGAACAAAGAAAATAAAAATCCAGCCTTCGCCCACGGGATTTTCAACGCAGTGATCGCTTATGATCTACCGGTTATTGCTAATCCTTCCGCGTTTCGACCCCTGTGCCAGATCTTGGGCCAAGACGTTTCCAGTGTGGGTATCGCGGTAATTACCAGGTAGTAAAACGTCCACCACGCCGCCGCTCGAGGCAGAGAGCCATTGGCTGGGCGAGCCAGCCCCTGCTAACTTTTCCCTCAAAACGGAACGACGTGGACGAAATGATGTTATAGTCTGCTGATGTATCGGACGGTAGTGTCGGTTTCGGTCAGGACGACCGTTTCACGATGCCAACGCGCCAACGGCAAAGATACATACCTACAAGACGCATAGCGTTCGCGGCCAGGGGTTCTGTGGGAGAGGAGGATATGGTGTAACTTCTCTCCACGCGACGGCCCCGAGAATGGCCCAACACAACTCCAAATTGGCCCACGATGCTACA
Source organism: Durotheca rogersii (assembly GCF_024521655.1). NCBI lineage: Eukaryota > Fungi > Ascomycota > Sordariomycetes > Xylariales > Xylariaceae > Durotheca > Durotheca rogersii. Next base: position 95,303 of record NW_026251286.1, on the reverse strand, counting down.
GTTTTCCCTCTCAGATGCTACTGCATAATACAAATCTTACATCTCACATCTTACTCCATTTATAAGTCGGGCTAGGGTTGTGCTGTTGTTAGTCTGCCACGGTCAACAACCCCCTCCCCCTTTTTTTCCCTCCTTCTATTTCTTCCTTTCTTTAATCTTGTTCTTCTCGCATCTCGGCTACTAGGAGGAGGAGGAGGAGGAGGAGGAGGAGCAGATGGACGAGTCTGCAGTAGTCCGCTCTACACAAGTATAACGTATGTTCTGCCGTTGTTGTTTTTTTTTTTGGCCATCCAGCCTCCCTGTGTGCACATCGGCGGTGCTGACAGAATGCATACCATGGATGACATGCCCACCACACCTATGTCTACCTTGAGCAGGCACATACCCAGGAATGTACTTACATATGTTAGGTGCATATGGAGGTAGCTTATACCTTCCTTATTCAGGTAGATACCTACGTAAGGTACCTAAGGCAGGTAAGCCTCATACTCATATACCTAGGTACCTAGGTATGGGGTATGCGATTATGCCCTTGTTATCCCACTTCGAGAATCGCAATAACCGTGCTGGGCACCAATTTCCTTCGGAGCCTTGTCGGAGATCACATAGGTAGAGTAACTCCCTATGTGCCTCCTAGCCTTACGTAGGTAAGTGTGGATGCTTATTATTAGGTATATTCTAGTACCGAGTACGTGCTTGTCCCTCAGGAGGCGTACATCTAGCTATCCCACCCACCCCTTTAGAGAATCGCTGCAACTAGGTACTGCATACGTGCATGCGAGGCACCCGAGGCCGGGGGAGGGAGGAAAATAAGGTCCTTATCGTGGTTCTCTCTCTACTACTACCTAGGCTACCCGTCCCCAAGCGCGCTTTGCTATGGGCCGACGACTACTTTCTACTCATATACATGGTCATGTTCTATACCTAGGTAGTTGTGGGCCGCGTAGGGATTGAAGAATTTGCAGTCCAGGGTCGGATGAAGCCCAACAGAGAGCCAGAGAGGTCCACGGCACGTCTACGACCGAGCTGCCATTGACGTATTCCCGCTAACTATCCAACTCGTGCCCGGTAGCGGATGAGACAGGAATCGTCGAGCACAACATCCTGGTGACTGTCTCTCCCTCTCTCTACAACCTTCCAAAAGGAGTGGCGGAGGGGGTGGAGGTGATCAAGCGCGTGTTGGGCGCTTGAGGGGGGGGGAATCTTCTGGTGGCTCGCCTCACTTCCTCCTCCCTCGCATAGGGGCGATCCAACCAAGAGACGAACCGCGTGTCTAGCCCGCCAAAACCCGAGCTCGCGTGCGGTTACATGCAATGCTATCCATCTCGCATTACGCATTCCCGCTTCCCACCTGCAGGATATATTAATACCCCAGATGATGCCCGTCAGGGGTGCAGCAACATAAAACTTCAACCGTCGGGGCCTGTATTCGGCAGGTCAGGCAGATCCAACGAAAGGGAGGGCGGAGGGATACCTCACTCCTTCTCGATGTCGTCGTCAGTTGCGTCGACTTTTATAGATGAATGATATATTAATCTCACTGCGTTCGATCTTGTCCACGTGCATTCTGAGCATACCTGCCGAACAACCTATTTCAGGTTTCGTGCTTTTTACTTAGCCATCAGGAACGCATCCCCGGCGGGCATCTCATACGCATGAGAGGTTTTATACGTTTAAGTTTTGAAAAACAAGGAGCAAGGGAGTTGTGGTCTATCCGTTCTCTCTATCTTTCCCCGGTGCCAATCGATTTTTGGTAGCGACGAAAAGCGTCGGCGTTACCTTTCACTCATATTAACCCGTCCTCTTACCACAAGATCAAATCCCTAACCTACTAGTTATATTGTCAATCTTAGTCAAGATACTCTTAACGCGTAACATAAGAAGCGTCTTACCGTAATCCTTAGTTAGTTCCGATAGGGGTTGACGGTATATAACTACCAAAGTTCCCTAATATAGGATATTTCCCACCGCAGTATGATTCCGAAATAGGTGGACGGTTGATGGTTGTTCATAGCTACGCTCTTTGGGCACAATACCAGCCGACAAGAATTCTCACATCGATACTGTCCCGCTACCGAAACCACTTCCGCTAAGCTCCTAAGTCTGGGTGTTCGGGACGGTTGAGATCACACCCAGACGGTATTACCCCGTTACAAACACTAGACGTGCCCGACTTGGAAGGAAATCTCACGATACCGGAAGCGTAGACTTCTTTATGATATCTTTATCGGTTCCGCGTATCCGTCTTCTAACCGCCAGCCGACGATCTAGACCGAGTGTCTCCTTGAATACCACATGACTATCCATCGTCATGTTGCACTGACAGTCAGCCACCCGGCAACCCAGATAATGGTACGCGAATAATTATACCCGGAAACAATAGATGCCAATTCCAACTATAGTGGGTGTATGACTGTTGACTACGCGAACCATGCTGACACCATCGCGAAATATTGAGCTAGGGCACACTGCTACGAGGACGCAACAAGTCAGCCACGAGAAGATAGAGAACCACGTATCGAGTTTAAATCCGTACTTTGGGACCGAATGATACCAGCACCTGCGTGAGATTCTGGCTCGTTTTCCCCGTCGCGGATGATCATGGCCTGGAAGCAGTCAGCCATCACTAAAGTCCGTTTACGACCGAGTACGGGGTTACATAGCTACATCTGGGAAAACCCCCCAGTTTAGGGTAGGATTCCCTGCTTTTAATGTCTAGACTTACGCTCTAATAAAATAAGGCATCAATTTCTAATATATATTACCGTTAACGTTATATTATAACTATTAGAATCTATATATTTAATTATAAGTATTATTCTTATTATAATTAAAGATTAAGAGTAATTAAAAGAAATTATGATTAAAACTAGTTCTAAATCGAACGTAGTTATAATTAAAGGTAGTTATAATTAAAAGTAGTTATAATTAAAAGTAGTTATAATTAAAGGTAGTTATAACCTAAAGTAGTTATAATGAAAAATAGTTATAATCGAAAGTAGTTATAAATTAAAGATAAGTACGAATTAAAAGCAAATATAAATTAAAAGTAGTTACAATTAGAGGTAGTTATATCTAAAAGAAGCTATAATGAAATATAAGAGAAAGTTATAATAACTAGATACGTATTAAGAAGGAGCAGAGCGTATACGATACTAGAGTCCTAGATAGCTTACTCGAAAGTATACTCTATCAGTAACTATAGTACGTACGATAATCTAAGATAAATGAAACTAATATTACTTTACTAATCGAGAGACGAGGAATTTAATATAGTTATCGTATCTTAAGTAGATCCTTCGGTAATAGAAATGTAGTAGTCGTTAATTTAAAGATAAAAGAGGTAAGAGGAGAAAAGTAACTAAACGTAGAAGTTATTTATTTAGCTATTACCATACAACAAAGTAACTTAAGCGCCTGTAATTAAAATAAATATATTAATTAGAAGACGACGAATTGAACAATAAAATCGAATTTTAAATTAAGGTAAAAATAATAAAGTTAATAATTTAGTTAAGTAATAAATTAAGTAATAATCGTAATATAATCCATACTTACGAGAGCTATAGTTACTCTATATAAGTATAAGGCCTATCGTAGCGTTTTACGTAATACATTAAGAGGGTATTGAATAGGAGCAGCGTGGGCACGCTGATGGAAGCACGAAAAGGACTCCCCAACTGCTAACAACTAGCCCAGTGCCGATCAACCTAGATTACAGCTATAAACAGCTGTAGTCGGTTGATCGTCCAGCTGAAAACGGCAGCTGGGAAAGGGGACTAGAAGAGGAAGGCAACGAGGATAGCGAGAAAAGGCATGGCAAGAAACGGGTGAATAGCTGTAAGGTCGTGATGCCTACAGGTCTAAGTCTAACTGATGAAAATATGAGTGCGCGACCCATATAAATACACATCGAAAAGGCTACGTAGCCTAGATCCACCGCACCACTACAGTATGTGTTACCGTATTACTATAGCATCTTTAATAAAAAGAATACGTATTTTTTATTAAGAAGAATATATACCTATTAATAAAAAGGATATGGATTTATTAATAAAATAAGTATATACTATAGCGAGAGGGGAGGGTCTATTGATAGTATGTTTATAATACTAATACAGTATGGAGATAGTCTTTAAACGAGGTTATAATAATGAAAATTTTTATTAGGTATAAAATACTTATAGCAAAGGTTATAGTACGGATTTTATTATAATTTAACGTAAGTATTATAATATAATTATTCTAATAAGATATGTATTTATTACTTTCTTGATATTTTATCGATTTGGATATATATTTTAGCTTAACATTATATAAAACAGCTATTCTATCCTTAGAAAGAGCTACTAGATTAATATAGCGTTTGTATTATACCTATGCCGCGTTCTACGTTTAATTTGCTTTAATATCGCGATAGAAATACTTTCAGCTATAGTAATCCTTTTTAGGGAGGGTGATAGTACGTAACATGATATCGACAGACCCCCATCCCCCCGTATAGTATAAAGAGGGTACGTACCTACGAGAAGGAGAGAGATACGGAGGTACGAGCCTACGATTACTTAATTAAATATATCGTACATACTAACTACACCCCTTCCTACCTCGGGGTTCACCTATTAAAAGAATGTAGCTATGCGACTCCGTAACCGAGGACCTCCCCCGCGATGCTCATGATGCTACCTACGCCTGACATCAGACTCTCAATTGACTGAATAAGCTACGGATCCTCGTCGCACGTCAGAGTCTCTCAGTGTCTATCCCTCGATGAGTTCCTGAAGGCCCATATGGGCTATAAAGGCAGAGGGAGCTTCCTCTACCTCCTCTCCAGCCCAGTACCATACGTACACCAAGCCGCCTTGACCTACTTGCCCTGCCCATCTAGAGTTACTGATAGCTACTTCGTGTCCCAACGATGTCTCCTCCTCCCACCGAGCCGGGGTACAGTCTCGTGTGGTCCGACAACTTCGCGGGCCCCGCAGGATCCCTCCCTAACCAGTCTAAGTGGAATATCATTTCGAAGGGCCCCAACGCGGCCAACCAGGAGGTTCAGCACTACACTCAAAGCACCTCGAACTCCTCCGTCAACGGCTCGGGTGTGCTACATATCACGCCGCAGCACAACAACGGCCAGTGGACTTCTGCCCGTCTCGAAGGCAAGAATGCCTTCAACTGTCCCGACGGTCATCGAATGCTACTCCAGGCCGAGCTACGCACCGGGACTTCCCCGGCCAACCAGCAGGCCGGGATCTGGCCTGCATTTTGGGCCCTTGGTAACGACATTCGGAATGGCAAAAATATCGACTGGCCTCAGTGCGGCGAATGGGATAGTAAGCAATATTTTCCCTTTTGATATTACCCCCTTGACCCCTTATCCCCTTTCCCTCTCCGATGGGCCCGGGAGTGAGCGTGCAGAGAGACCTACCACTCGTAGGAGCCATCGTAAACACGATATTCCAGATAACAGTGGCGACACGACAATTCATTATTTCTGGCAGTCATGGAGAACGCCCACGGCGCCGACTTCTCTCTAGCAACACTCCACTACGGCCGCGGCGGCTCGGACCATCTTAGCCGTGGCGGTCCCGGCGCCAGGGTGACGTTTCAAGTCGAGTCCTTCCATACCTGGGCAATCAAGGTCAACCGAACGCCCAGCAATTGGCAGGACGAAACCCTGGAATGGTGGCTCGACGGGAACAAGTTCTTCCAAATCAAAGGAAGCGATATAGGAGATGGTGAGCTTTGGGGCCGAGTTGCCCATAAGAGCTTCTTCCCCATCTTGAACGTCGCCGTGGGAAGCAATTTTCCCGGTAAGTTACTACTCGTTACGCGTGAACTCCGAACAGTCTCGCTAGCTGCTAACGAGGATGACAAGGCGGGGGACAACCGGACAACAAGACAGTCACCGGCCTTGGGAGCGGCCTACAGGTTAAATACATCGCCTTCTACCAGTCAAACTAAGGTGATCGCGCCGACGACGAGTCTATCCCAAGCCCGCCGTGGGGTTCTTCTAGCAGAGACAAGTCGTCGAGCAAGTACACCTATAGAGAAAGATATATTATCGGGAATCTTTCGGGGATGAACACCACTCTCTTTCTTCCATCTGTTGGTTCCGTCCTCGTGGGATGTTGAAGGTCCTTCCTATTGTCGTCCCTCTCGCCCAATGTTCACTCGCCCAACTCCTCCGGACGGGAACACAATTAGCACCATACGCCATTTCTACCCATGATATATATATACCTATAGCATGAACTGACGTCCCCTCGATAACCTCTCCCCTTTCAGTCACGATGCAGAAACAAGTCCGGCTGCTAGGTTCGCTGAGTGTAAGCAATTCCGAATACGTATTTTATAGCACTAGCTTTGCCAACCTTCAAGTTCTCCAAGGCCTCTTGGATGCACCGGAGTCCTCCTGGCACAACTTTCTAGGGGTGCGCCCAGAATCATCCTTCCTAGAGCCCACGGGCGATGTACCAGAAGTAGACGAAGCCGAAATCTTTAGCATTTGAACGCACGAAGCCCACAAGCGTCAGCGACCGCGCGGTGTCAGCTGAGAACGCGTAGTCTTTGGACGGCAACACCAGGGTTATCCTCAAGTCCTCAGCGTGAACCTTGCTCGGATTGACGTAACTGTTGTGTTCCAACTCAACATCGAATGCGTGGGGCAACCTGTGCCTCTCGGCGACCTTCCTCAAAGCCCCGGCGACGGCGTCATCGCCGTCTCGGTAAGTCGATGATAACGTCTCCTTTGATGGTGTCGATCAACGTCTCGGCGTGTGATCGCGATTTACCGGCGAAGCATACCAAAGGGTGAATATTGCGACGCCGAGCTAGCTGGACGACGTAAGTTCCCACAGCCGATCCCACGCCGTAGATGATGAGGGGCGTGGTTTCCGTCGCCGGAGTCCGTGGTCGTGGGAGGCCGAGACAAGCGTAAAAGCCGGCCGCGGATGTCATAGAAGCCAACGGGGTAGCAGCGCCCTCTGGCGACCCATTAGCATGTCTCTGATTGCCTATGTTCCCGTCGTGTCTATGCTTATATCCTATCTACCCTCCCTCACCTTCCCCGTTCGCTACACTTGCCTTCAAATGTCGTGGTGCTGAGGGAGGTGGAAGGTCGTACGCTGCCAAGCAATAGGGTACTTGGTATACGAGCCGTAGGGACTCATGATCTCGTGGAATGCGGCGACGCGATCCCCGGGTTCGAATTCGACCACGTTGGAACCAACTCCTTCGATGGCTCGCTCTCCGAGCCGATACCGCGCAGCCACTCGACAAGGTTGTTCCAGAGGACCTACGTATCGGCGTCAGCGAAGATCAGTCTTCGAGTATGCCACATCACTTCCGGAATCATAGCTTCCATCGCCCCAGATATCCCCATCCAGACCAGCACAGCTGCCGCGGCTCGTTTTTCGTAGTCACCTAGCGTTACGATAACCCCAGTTTTAGCCAGACGACAGGTGCCCAACCCCCAAATCGGGGTTTTCCCCTTGATATAGCTCTACGACTCCGTGAAAATGCGTTGCCTGGCACGGGCAAGAGCATAGGTGAAATTGTGACATGGCGAGGCGGTTGAGCCATGGCGGCAGCTTGATATCTGGCTTCATGTTACAAGTCGTCGCCCTCGGCCTACTTGTCAATGTGGATGAGGAGGGGATCGGTTTATAGCATGGTCTTGAGACTAATTTAGAGACAACTAGCTGAACATCGCCTGCCTTCTCGAGATGGCCAATTCGAAGGCAACCCAACTAAGGCCGCTTCAGGGACTTGAAGAGCGTCCTCGTCTGCGCCTCGACAGAGGGATAAACGTTCCGTTCATCCCACAACCTGCGGTGACACACGACGACACGGTGTGGATGTACCGGATCTTTCCCGACTCCACTCTGAATAGGTGACTATCAGGCATCGGTGCCTGGCCCTGGGATCGATCTAACCCGGGGAAGCCAAGGTAGATGTCGACGGCTCCCATGACTTCGTCAACAACGTAGCGACGGTTGGTCACTACAAGCGTTGAGGGCATGCCTGCCAGCGTGCACGAGTCTCCAGTTATATTGAGTGGCGCCGTGGAAACACCGCCTTCTAGGCGGGAACATGGTATCCCAAAGGGCACCTTTACGGTATCGTCCTTGAATCTCTCGAAATATGCATCCCCGGCTGCCTGGATTACCGCACGGCTGTCTTGCTCGTCCTCTGGAATGGGATCCCAGTTCTCGAGTGAGTTCCAGTATAAATAGCCCGTCGCGTTGAAAGCCCAATCTCCGGCATCAGTGACAATAGACTCCATCAGCGAAATCTTATTTTCGCCATCGAGGAGTACGCGCGTGCCGATCACATACGGGTGTGGTTGATTCGCAGCAATGATCTCGGTAAAAGTGGCGCAGTTGACAGTATCGTGGATGCTGCGGTGGTGATCTATCTGGATGGATTCCGTCAGGATGCCATCGGCGATATCCTTTGGGGCTTCGTTCTCGGTATAGGTGACGTTGGGTGCCGTTAGCCTAACCACCTCATCACTGGAGCCTCTGGCCTGTGCCGCCACGTACTTGTCGGTGAGTCCTACCAGGAAGCCTCGGGTGCACTCGGCAGCAGCCAGAGAGGAAAAGAGGAACCACTCTAGGAGCATCGGAGTCATCATCTCGATGTAGAAAGACAATGGCTATTGGGGATAGATATAGGTAGGCATAGAGAGACTGTCCACCTACGATGGCACGCAACTTCGAGCCACATTCGCATCAGAACATGTAATGGCATACATGGGTATGCATACCTACCTATATACCTACCTAGTACACATACGTGTGTGGTGAGTGGCCGGACAGACTGTGAGTCTTCACCACTGAGCGCCTCCCCCTTCCCAAATAGCCTATATAACTCTCCCAAACTACCATGTCGTTGCAGGCTGAAGGCAATGCTCGCCGGAGCACCCGTGGAGTGGGTCTGATCAACGGACACGCCTAAGAAAAGGTCGCCGTAACAGCGGCCACAGTTATGAGATGCTACTTTAAGCACATCCCGTCTCCCCCATATTGACTTCCTCGAAGCATAATTACGATATATATTACACAGAGATGATGCCCGGGAATCAATACAAGTCGTAGGCCGACCGGATTGGTTCGTTGATCTGACCCGGGAGTGCCGACGAGGAGCCCGCGGCAGATGAGGAGGTAGGTATATTATCCGATGTATTAGTGTAGCTGTATCTATTCTGGACGTTAACCGACCAAAGACCCGGAGTGGCGTTTCGTCACGCACCCCGCAAGAGACAATCTCAAGGCTTGTCGTCCTCTGGTTCCACGCCTACGTTTGAAGCCCTCCCGGAAACCACGCCATGCCTATCGCTCACTCGCTGACTGTAGATTGCCATTAGCCATTTGACTACCGGCTCCGTACCAGCAGTAGCGTCTAACCCCACACGAGGGCCTACGCCCGCAGCAAGGCTAACATTACACTCGCTCGTAGCTAAAAGAGAGAGGGAAGGGGACCTACGTATGGCACAGCAGACAGTTTGAAAAGATGAAGGGGGGACGGGAAACGGGTGCTAAGTCTGAGATGAATGTGAGTAAACACCGCCCGAAGACAATATCGCCCTTTCAATTTGTATTTCTCACTAAGACCCGATTGTTAGCTCACATCGTGTTACTAGGCTGCTAGATAGAGCAAGTCAGGTGTAAACGAGGCAGGCTTACCACCGAGGACAGTATTCCCAATTAAATCTCTCGGCTTCAAGAGCGTCGTACGCGTCTTAGTTTGCCCGCGAGAGACGATGAGCATATAGGCTGAGCTGGCAGGGATCATAGAACCTTGCCATTCACCCCAGACCTGGAGAGTATTGAGGGGGCATCGTCACAGCATGACGTCCTATGGAATACAGAAATCGATCCAGCTACCCAAATAATCGAGCCGATTACGGCCATTATCATTGAATTCGTGTTCGCGGTATATCTCCTCAAATTCTTTATAATTTAGCCGACCCCATCCACCCCGGTCCCTGGCTTCCTGTTCAGCGACGTCGAGTCGCTTCCACGACACAAGCGTAGAATGTGGTATTTGCTCCGGTGACTTAGGTTTAGAAGCCTTCACTCCCACCGTCCGAGTGTGTCCAGGGGCATCACGACAGCTGGCGATTGTCTGGTCTCCCGGTTCACCCGGCATCGGCGTAGGATGGTTTGGACGGTTCTGAGGAAGAGTAGGATCTCTATATTCCAGAGACTCGGAGGGTCCCGGGCTAATCTGCAGGACATCGGCTTGCCCAATCGCCCTTGTCCGATCCTCTGTGTTCTGTACATCCCTGGCCGAAGTCGTTGGGGGCAGTTCTGAGTCGGGTTGATTAGTTTGGTAGCGGCTAGCCGACGATTCGTGCTGATTTTGCTGTCGTGTTGGGCGGCTAGCATCTGAGTCATGCATGGGTCGCTCCTCCGACTGCTGGCTGGCTGATTCGTCGTCTTCGTCATCCAGGATAATCGCGTCAAAAAGGTCCCTGTGTTTCTCACGTTGTTCCCTAGTCTCGGCAGCTTGGACAGCCAGATCTTCCTTTTTCTTGAAAATCTCGTCTAGCAGCTCATTGAAAGCCTGCTGAGTAACTTGATAGAGGATTTCCTTGCCCGCATCTCGCTCGGAATCCGGTATTTCCATCCCCCCCCACCTCTCAGGCACACTCCGTGAAGAGGTGGATATGTTAGATCTAGTCTCGAAGTCGTCCGCATCTTCGGCAAAGCGCACCTTGGAGGACGACCTTGACCGCGGAGACAAGAAATGAGGCGCGGATTTGGACGATTCGGCGACGGCGTTCATATTCAGTAAGACATCTTGGTTCTCGTCCCAGCCCTGCGGAGGTAAGGCACCTTCTTCTTCGTCGAGATAAAATTGACGCCGCTTCCACCTCTCATAGAGCTGCCTTCTAGCCACCACTCTTTTCCGTTTGTCAATGTCTAGTCGACGGCCGTTAGCCAGGATAGCTTGATGCTGCACTCGAAGTTGGCTCTCTGTTGGCAATGTGTTGGTGAATCTGCTGGCATCTGGGATAGCTCGGGCGGCGGCAGATCGTGTAAACTCAGGCGTGCCCGTGGGTTCGGGGTGCTCCTCGTCGGCATCATCTGCGTCTTGGCCCTCGCATTGGCTCTGGCCATCCTCCCCAGACGAAATGCTCCCCGCATCGTCGCTCAACGTACGTTGCTCCTCATGGCGGATCGACTCGAGAATGTCATGAAGTTGGGTGTAGTTTCCTGAGAACAATGATTCCAGGTCAACCACGGTCTGAGGAGGATTGACGATTCCGGACCAGTAGCGGGCATCACCGTGTGGTGATTGGGGTCTCCTGGAGGCAGGGCCGAACGACTCAGTGAACAGGCTTCGGTTGCCATTCCGAGTAAACAAGCTACTTAGTATCTCCTCACGGCTAGATGTGTCCGGTTTGTCCTCATTAACGACACCTCTGCCATCGTTTACCTCGACGCCTCCATTGGACCGAAAGATTTTGCCCTCCATCGGTCTCGAGTGGTCCGCTGGGGGGACCCTGCCCTCTCTACCGAAGAGACCGCTTAGCGGTTGCCTACCATTGATGAGCTGCTGAGCTTCTGTAGTAGTCATCATATGATCGTCGAGGCCTTCGAGGATATCTTTGTGCATCTGTTTGTAAAGCACATAATACGCCCGAAACATGCGTAGGAAATCCCGTCGACTCACGTAACCGTCGCCGTCGATATCGTAGCCATCAAATGTCCGCCTGAGCTTGTCCTTTCTCTTCCTGTAAGACACACCGTGTAGAAACTCTTCGAAACCGATAAGATCGTCGTGGTTGGTGTCGTAGAATGCAAACATGCGGTCGTGGATGAGGTTAGGCGCTGCGTGCCTGTAACCGCCGGACGGGACGAGACAACGCTCGAAAGTCTTCCGGTCCATCGCTAAGCCGAGACCGTCTGGGTCATCTCTCCACTCCGTGTTGGCCATGAAGGTCCACTGTTCCCAGAAGGCATCGAGCTCAACGCGCTCAAACCCCGTCTCATGGGACCACTTTGAGAGGAGATAGCGGGGCAGGTTACGTATGGAGTTATCGGGATCGCCTGGGTACCAGGCTGGCTGCACGTGGCGAGTCCCAAAGGGCGGGGCTGGCACCTTCACCTTGTAAAAGACGTGTGTCTTGTTGTGAAGGCCTTGGGATTCGCACACCTCACACAGATCGAAGTCGGCACAGTTAGCGCAACGATAGCGGATTCCTCGAATAGGAACCATCCCACATCCGTTACACTGACAGCCACGATGAACATAGGCGTTACGCCTAGCATTGTCCTCAGACACTCGGAATAACAGGGTTACTATGTTCTCGCCGGTGCGCTGCCGTGGGGCCTGGCTGTTATCGTTGTACCATTCCTCAGGGCCCTGGTCGTCGGTATGCGCCGGAGGATTGGGGGGGGGAGTCGACGCACCCACATCCGCATTCTCATCGCCGTGCGACTCGGATTCCGAGGAGGAGTCAGGACGTTGCGATGGACCATGAGGGCGTCGCACAGCATTCCGCCGGCGGAGGTCGGGTGTAGTCTCGGGGGAGTCACGGTCTGAAGAGAGATTATGGATGTGGTGATAATAGTAGTAGCCTAAGGAGACAGCGGTAATGACAGACACAAGGGCGATGGCTATCCGCGGCCGGACAAGGCTTGAAGCTGCTGCGGAAGAGAGATGTGCCATGATAAAAAAATGAGATCATGGCTTAGGACTAAGGTCGAACTGGATGTTGCCCTATGGGGTACAAACCCAGGTTCACGACCGAGGTCTCATCTGAATGCGTCAGGATTAAAGGGAAGGGAGGAGAGAGAAATGGACGGGAAATAATCAGCTTTGGCAGGATTGTGTGTTGTCGACGGTAATAGCAAAGGCAATATAAGTACTAGTAATAGGAACTAGACGTTTCAATTAATATATTAATTAATAGAAATTATAATAGAGAAACTAAGTCAAGATAAAATTACTATTTATAATCTATTATTTATTTATTTATTTCATTATACATTTAAGTATAATTCCATAATAAAAAGGTTTTAACATGTTAAAAATATTTATAAAAATAATAACAAAATAAAATTATAAAATGGATTTTTTTTTCAAAAAAGAAATAATCAACAGATAAAAAAATCTTCAAGCATATATATTATTGGAGTTCTAAATAGTGAATACTAAAATACATTTTATAAATAATTATAATATATATCATAGCAAAAATAAAATAATTTAATATAATATAAAGTTATTAATTATTAGCTGAAGAATCTAATATAAAAATATTACGTAGATCGGGAGAGCTACGTAGGCACTGAGGTTGCTTCTTGGGAGCAACGGAAGGTAGGAAGAAGAAGGTGAATTAACTAACTATCTCAGAAGGAAAGAGATGAACAAAGGAGATGCGAGCTACCTATATATAGACGAAAGAAAGCTACGAGCTATGTTACATAAGCGAGCTGGGAGCTAGGTTAGGTAAGCGAGCAACTAGAGAAGAAGTAAGGAGCCATGTATAGGTGGCTCTCTATGTGACAAAAATTATATTTTAATTTCTCTTATAGCTTTAAAGTTTTAATAACTACTTTATTGAATAAAAAGAAAGTTTAAAAAGAAAAAAGAATAAAATATAAAAGTTATTTAATAAAATATTAAAATTATTACGTAGAGGTTGCGCCTCTTCGTTGCTTACATCAATAATAAGAGCTTCTATATATATGCTTCCGTTACTTCTATTCCTTTAACTAGTTTTTAAATAAAATAAGACCTTTTCTTCTTTATTCCTTTTCATATTACTCGTTACTCGTAAGATAGTTCCTCGTGCGCTCTCGCCTACGTAGCTTCCACAATCTACATATTAATTATAAGCCTAATTAACACTTTAAAAACCTTCTCAAAGCCGCGAGGCGCGTACGAGTTCTTAGAGCTTTATTTTTTTTGACTTTTTTCTACTGCTTAATTTATAGCTTTCTTATCGCTCGCTTTAAAGCTCGATTAAATTGAGTGATAGGGTAAGTAGCAGAAGGTAGTTAGAAAGTCTCTTAATTTATTTTCCTTTTTTTAACTATTTTACGTTTCAATAAACGAAATAAACGCTTTAATAAGTAACCTCGTTTTGGTATCGCTTCTAATTAACTAGCTATAAACTTTAATTCATTTTGATTTAAAAGTTAATCCAAAGTCGGAAATTAGAAACTAAAGGGGAAGGAAAGAGCTTAATAATAAGAAGTCGCTTCTCAAAAAGCTCCTAAAGTAATAACTTTAGCTCTTTGCCGTAATAGTATTCTACTATACGGTAAACGCTGAGGCTTCCTAAAGTACTATCTCCTTTTTACGAGCTCCTTTCTTTTTTAAAATAATCTAAAAAGGTAAGAAAAGAAAAGAAGCTAGAATGTAAAATCTATCAGGCTCGTACGAAAGCAACTTACTCAGTATCAAGGAATGCTATAAGTTTTTTAATAAATTACCTACAATAAACGACGTATATTAAGAATTTATTAATATATACGTCGTTTTATAAAACGCTACAAATAATTATCGTAACTTCTTAAGATACTTAAGTTAAGTAATCCGTTAAGTTAAACTTTAAAGCTCGGCCCGAACCTCGACGTAAGCTATTTAATGCCGAAGCTTTAACGATATTAAGAGTTTTATAAATTGTTCATTAATTAACGGTATTATAGATTGATAATAACTTTCGAATAAGGTTGATTAATTCTCTAATCGTAAATCAACTACCCCTAAAAGGAGTTACTTTTAGGATTTTTAAAACTACTTTTAAAGATACCTAATTAACTCTCTGATCGTAGGTTTTTGAACTTCCTGGAAAGCTCTACTAATTTAAAAAGCGTTACTTTTAAAGCGTTCCTACCGCTCTCTTACCGTTTACTCTAAAGTCCGTTTAATATACGGGTAGTGAGGTACGGTAAGAAAGCTTCTAAGCTCTTCTTTTCTTTTCTTACCCTTTCGATTTCGTTCTTAAGAGATAAATGACGGCGAGTTATTTTATTATAAAAACTCGCCCTTAAGAAACGAACGGAAAAAAGGCCTTCTTTCATTACTATACGGATACTTTTACGTTATTTAAAGCTATTTAATAATATATTTAAAAGCTGTACTTGTTAAGAGCTATCCTCGTAAACTCTCTTTTATCCTGTGTTTTTCTTTTTTAAATTTTCAAAGCCATTTATAAATAATTATGTTAGCTTTATTAATAAGGTTTATTTATCGAAAAAGCTATGAAGCTTAATAACTATATTCTTCTTATGTTATGGGCTATGCCCATTATAAAGCCCTGGCTAGTACTAGGGCATAACACGTAATCAAGCCCTCAGCACCCACGGAGGATAAGGCCAGCTATTATAGGTACAGCCTACACGGCGCACCTCTTTCTCCTTTTTCTCCTCCTTTAGCTTTAGTTCATCAATATACGGCTTTTACCCAACGAACAGCTCGTAAAACCGTGACATCTTATTCCTTATGTATACCCCGTCGTAATTAATTAAAGTTTAATAAGAAATTAATTTACTGAACAGGAGCAGCGTAGGCACGCTGACGGAGGCACGAAACAAGGACTGCCCAACTGCTAACAACTGGCCCAGTGCCGATCAACCTAAGATCACAGCTGTAAACAGCTGTAATCGTTGATCGGCCAGCTGAAAACGGCAGCTCGGAAAGGGAACTGGAAAAAGGGCAACGAGGATCGCTAGAAAGGCATGGCAAGAAACGAGTAAATGGCTGTAGGTCGTGATATCTACAGGTCTAAGTCTAACTGATGAAAATATGAGTGCGCGACCCATATAAATACACATCGAAAAGGCTACGTGGCCTAGATCCACCGCACCACTACATTACTAAAAGAAAAAAGCTTAATTTTTTAGAAAATAACAAACGCCGATATAGCCGGGCTCGTACGAGAACGATTTACCCGGCGCTAATTATCTTTATGCTCGTTCATATATATATAAAAGCGACTTACTTAAAAGAACTTTCCGCTATATTATAAAAGTTAGTAATTCTTTAACTAGCTTTCTTTTATTATAGTAGTGCGGTGGATCTAGGCTACGTAGCCTTTTGAATATGTATTTATATAGGTCTCGGACTCATGTTTTCATTAGTTAGAATTAGACCTATAGGCATCACGACCAACAGCATTCACTCCTTTTGCCATGCCTTTCTAGCCTCTTGCCATCCTTCCCTTTTAGTCCTTTTCTCAGCTGCCGTTTTCAGCTAGCCGATCAACCAATTACAGCTGTTTAGAGCTGTGATTAGGTTCCATCAACACTGGGCCAGTTGTTGGCAGTTGGGTTGCCCTTTTCTCGTGCCTCCATCACAGCGTGCCTACGCTGCTCCTATTTATTATTATTTAATTTTCAAAGTAATCTCTCGATATATATTATAGTAGTGCGGTAGATCTAGGCCACGTAGCCTTTTGGATGTCTATTTATATGAGTCGCGTATTCATATTTTCATTAGTTAGACTTAGACCTATAGGCATTACGACCTAATAGCTATTTATTCATTTCTTACTATGCTTTTTCTCGCTTTTCTTACCTTCTCTTTCTAGTCTTTTCCTAACTACCGTTTTAGTTAGCCGATTAACCGATTGTAGTTATTTATAGCTATAATCTAGGTTAATTGGTACTAGGCTAGTTATTAATAGTTAGGCAGTCCTTTTCTCATGCCTTTATTATAACGTACTATAGTGGTGCGGTGGATCTAGGCCACGTAGCCTTTTCGATGTGTATTTATATGGGTCGCGCACTCATATTTTCATCAGTTAGACTTAGACCTGTAGATATCACGACCTACAGCCATTTACTCGTTTCTTGCCATGCCTTTCTAGCGATCCTCGTTGCTCTTTTTCCAGTTCCCTTTCCGAGCTGCCGTTTTCAGCTGGCCGATTAACGATTACAGCTATTTATAGCTATAATCTTAATTAATCGGCACTAGGTTAGTTATTAGTAGTTAGGCAGTCCCTTATTTCGTACCTCCATTATAGCGTGCCTACGCTGCTCCTATTTAGTAGCAACCACCTAGTAGCTCGTCCTTACCTCAGCCTTAGGAGCGACCTTTTAATCGACCGTTTTATAGTTAATAGGTTTAGGATACGACGATTAGGAGATTCCCTGTTTTTTAGTTAATCAGGAGCTATTTTCGTAGCTCCAGAGCCGTTTTTCGTGGCTTTTAGCTTTTGAGCCTTTTTAGGTAGCTGGATCAATAGGAAGGGCAGATAATCATAGCGACTATTAATAACCTACGCCCTCCTATTAGCTTTTAATTAGCTTACTTAAAAGCTCGTTCGCCGATTAGTGGATCTATCTTATCCTCGTTTTTTAATTATCTCTTTTAAAGGAGCTATGCCCGTTTTTACCCGGTTTCGCCTTCGTTTTTAATAGTACCTAGATAGCAGTTTTTCGCCCTTAGTTAATCTAACTAAGTTACCGCTACTACCCCTTTTTTATAACACGCGCTTGAAGGCATCCGTTCGTTATTAATTAGTTTATTTCAACCGTAAGAGGCTTGCCATCCGATCGCCCTTGTTTTATCCCTGCTAGCTAGTTACGGTACCTAGGAAGGTTTCTCCTCCCTAACCGATAAGGTGTTACGATATCCTTAATTACTATACGAAGATACCGATAGACCTTATACTTACGCTATAAGCCTAATCGGGGACGTACCGATTAGGATTAAGAGATCCATATAAACGATACCGCGATATATAAATTAAATAGGATATTAAATAAGAAAGCCTAGAAATAGCTATAGGAAAGAAACGAGTTATAGGTTAATACCTAGAGACCTCTCTTATCGCCCTTACCGATATATAGTTAGTAGGAAGAGCCTAGAGAGCCCCTAGAACTACGTATAAGGGAGGGATCGAGGGTCAAGGGAAGCCCGGTAGATACTGCCGGACGAATATAGGAACGGTTATACGAAACGAGTCACAGAAACGGGCATAAACAGGATATATCAGTTAGTTTACAGGATCAGGATTAGTTGAAAGGATCGGCAAAGATAGCTATAGACGAAAAGGACGGAGATTACGTTATATCGTATGGGATTGTTTCTTTGTTTCTTTCGGGAGCTACGCTTGTTTTACCTGCCCTGTTATAGTTCCTATTTCCTAACTATTAATCCCTATTATTTCTTAATGGCCCTAATGGACCTAGTACGCTCCTAGTTAATTAGGGTTAATTAGGAATAGGTTGATTAGGTTAGTTTATAAGTTATAGCTCCGCTAGCCTAATTCTTATTATTAGATCTTTCCTATTTCCTGTTAATCGTTAATTAAACTAGCTTAGCTCCCAGTTAGTAACGATTAAATAGGTTCAGGATTAATCAGGATTAGGCATAGTTAGGCACGGTTGTAGTCACCTACCCTACCACCCACTTATTGCTATTGCAATCGTTCCTAGTTGACCTATTTCCTGACTTATCTTATTGGCCTTTAATTAAACTAGCTAGCTTTCAGTTAATCAGGGTTAATCGGGATCAGGTTAATTAGGTTTAATAGGAACGAGAGCTACCGCACCTATTGTTAGGAGTTCAATTGCTCCTTACGGATCAATTAAACTAGGGAGGCTATAGTAGTACGGTAGATCTAAGCCACGTAGCCTTTTCGATATATATTTATATGGGTCGCGTACTTATATTTTCATTAGTTAGACTTAGACCTATAAACATTACAGCCTATAGCTATTTACTCGTTTCTTACTATGCCTTTCTAGCCGTCCTCGATTGCCCTTTTCTAGTCCCCTTTTCCTAGCTGCCGTTTTTAGCTGGCCGATTAACCGATTATAGCTATTTATAGCTATGATCTTAGTTAATCGGCACTAGGCTAGTTATTAGTAGTTAGGCAGTCCCTTATTTCGTGCCTCCATTATAGCGTGCCTACGCTGCTCCTGTTCAGTACTAACGCTACTCCTATTTAGTAACGACTACTTAGTAGCTCGACCTTACCTTATCTTAGGAGTAACCTTTTACGACCGTTTTTATAGTTATTATGCTTAGGACTCGTCGATTAGGAGATCCCTAGAGCCTCGTTTAATTAGGAGTTATTTTCGTAGCTCCAAAGCCGTTTTCGTGGCTTTTGGTCTGAATTTTTAGGATTAGGTTATAGCTTTAGGTAATAGGATTAATAGGGAGAGTAGATAACTATAGCGACCATTAATAACAACGCTTTCCTATTAACTTTTAATTAACTTACCTAAAAGCTTAGTCGCTGATTAGTAGATTTATCTTATCCTCGTTTCTTAGTTATTTCTTTTAAAGGAGTTATAGCCGTTTTTACCCGGTTTCGCCTTCGTTTTTAATAGAACCTAGATAGTAGTTTTTCTCTTAATTAACCTAACTCCGTTACCGCTACCCCTCCTATTTTTTATAACCTCGTACGCGCTTAAAGGTATCTGTTTTTATTGATTTGTCTATTTTAACTATAAGACACTTACCAATAGTTCGATTACCTTTGTTTTATCCCTGTTAGTTAATAACGGTACTTAGAGAGGTTTCTCCTTAACCGATAGGTACTACGATACTCTTATAAAAAGATACCGATATACCTTATACCTACGAACCTAATCAGGAACCTACCGATTAATACGAAGATTTATAAACGATATCGATACGAAGCGAATTAAACAGATATTAAATAAGATAGCCTAGAAATAGTCACAGAATAGGAACGGTTATATGATAATACCCGGAGACCCTTCTTATCGCGCTTACTAATATATAGTTAGTAGGAAGAACCAGAGCCCTTAAAACTACGTACAGAGGAGGGATCGAGGGTTAAGGGAAGCCCGATAGATACTACTAGACGAATAATAGCTAGAAACGAGTTATAGTCGCGTATAAATAGGATATATTAGTTAGCTTATAGAATTAGGATTAGTTAAAAAGAATCGGCAATAGCTATAGACGAAAAGAACGGAGATTACGTTACATTAATTATTTTATAAGAGTATTTCTTTCGTTTTTTACGCGAGCTACGATTATTTTACCTATTCCGTTGTAGTTCCCATTTCCTAACTATTAATCCCTGTTATTTCTTAGTAGTCCTAATAGAGCTATCTCGCTTTTAACCAATCAGAGTTAATTAGGAATAGGTCGATTAGGTTAGCTTATAGGTTTATAGCTCCGTTAGCCTAGTTCTTATTATCAGATCTTTCTTATTATTTCCTATTGATCGTTAATTAACCTAACTTAGCTCCTAATTAATAGCGATTGAATAGGTTAAGGATTAATTAGGATTAGGTATAGTTAAGTATGATTATAGTTACCTACCCTACCATCTACTTATTACTATTATAATCGCTCCTAGTTAAAGACCTATTTCTTAACTTATCCTATTAATCTTTAATTAAACTAGCTAACTTTCAGTTAATTAAGGTTAATCGGGATTAGGTTAATTAGGTTCAGTAGGAAACGAGGGCTACCGTACCTATTATTAGGAGTTTAATTACTCCTTAGGGATTAATTAAACTAGGGAGGCTATAGTAATATGGTAGATCTAGGTTACGTAGCCTTTTCGATATCTATTTATATAGGTTACGTATTTATATTTTTATTAGTTAGACTTAAACCTATAGGCATTACGACCTAATAATTATTTACTCGTTTCTTGCTATACCTTTTCTTGTCTTTTTTACCTTCCCTTTTTAGTCTTTTTCTAGCTACCGTTTTAGTTAACCGATTAACCGATTATAGCTATTTATAACTATAATCTAGGTTAATCGGTACTGGGTTAGTTATTAGTAGTTAGGTAGTCCTTTTCTCATGCCTTCATTATAGCGTGCCTACGCTGCTCCTGTTCAGTAGAGAGATTCTAGGTTTTCAGCACGAAAACATAAAGAAGCGCGGAGTGCTTTGACATATTTTAGTTATTCAATCGCTTTTGTATATTATAGCACCCGGCCTTTTATTTAAGTTAAGTTAGGTTATAGCAGGAGGCTTATCTCTACAGCTACGGAAGCCCATATCTACGCTAGGGAAAAAACTATTTTTAAAAGCGAACGCCCTATATATAACATATAGGTACACGCCCTCATAAGAGAATATAATGTATGTTTAGTGCATGACCCCGATAGTACTATATCTGAATTTTACAAACTGAAATATGTGTTCATCGAGGTTTAAATTTTTAAGAATGTAAATAAATATAAATAAAATACGTCGAAGCGCTCCGCGCTTCTCTAGGTCTTCGTGCCGAAAACCTAGAACCTCACCGAAGGCTACGGAAAAAGGGGTAAGTAGGAATCGACTCTTGATTGAACTGCGAAAAGGGATTGATTAGCAATCGACTCTTGATTGAATGAGGAGAAACTGACCTGGATTGATTGATTCGTCTATGAATAGGATTAATAAAGAAAGAAAATCGACGCGTTAGTATGTAAATAGTGATATATGAATCCCGTCGCGTATGCTGCAGTTTTATTGGATGCATCCATTTTAAGAGGGTCATATAAACTTTTAACTAATTAAAACAACGTATACGAACTTTCAACTAATAAAAATAAAGTATTCTTTAAATGATACCCCTTTACAGGGTTTTTTACAAAGGTATTTAACCCTGTAATTAATCAGCATAACAGGAGGTTATGCGTATTATAACTATTCTCTGAATAGAATTAATTGAAATTTATATATATTAATAAATAGAATTCTAATAATTTTAAATTAAAGTAAAATAAATTTAAAATAAATAAAGTTAAAACTATTAATAATTAAATAAATATATATATACTAATAATATAATGAAATATATTCTTTTAATATATTACGTAATATATTAAAATAAGCTTTATATTCATATAAAGTAGTTATCCCTTTTATTTTGCTTCTTCTTTATTCTTCCTATCTTTATATTAACAATTATTAAATCTTTATAATTAGTAATTAAACTTAAATTAAAATAATTATATTTAATATTTTAGTTTTTCTATTTATAAATTAAATTTTTCTTTATTTTATATTAATACCTTTTAAATTATTATAGTATAATATATTCTTATTTAAAATTATGATAATAAGTTATTATTATAATGTTATTATATTTACTTTAAAATTATTTTTATATTGTAATATTCATTTTTTAAAGACACAAAATTAATAACTTAATATAAAACCTTTGACTTTTTTATAGTGAGAAGGAGCAGAGCGTACGCGATGCTAGAGATCCGGATAGGTTTACTCGAAAGTATACTTTATCGAAGATTATAGTACGTACGATGATCTAAGATAGATAAAACTAATACCGCTATATTAATCGAGAGGTAAGGAATCTAATGTAGTTATCGTATCTTAGCTATGCCCCTTAGTCGTAGAGATGTAGTAATCGCTAGCCCGAAGGCATAAGAGATAAGGGGAGAAAAGGGGTAAAACGTAAAAGTCATTTATTCGGCTATAGCGGTACGACGAAGTAACTTAAGCGCCTATAACTAAGATAGATATATTAATCGGAGAACGATAAATCTAATGGTAAAAACGAATCTTTAATTAAGGTAAAAATAATAAAGATAGTAATCTAGCTAGGTAATGAACTAAATAATAAGCATAGCATGTCCCGTACTTACGGGAGCTATAGTTACTTTATATAGGCATAAGTCCTATCGTAGCGTATTACGTGATACATTAAGAAGGCATGTCTTACCGTACTACTATAATAGATATTAAATAAATATATAAAAGAATAAAGCGTTTGTAATATTAAAATTTTATATAGTTTATATTGAAGTATATTTTATCAACAGTTATAATATATATAATAAATTAATATATATATATATTAAATGTAAAGAACTTAATATAATAATTATATCTTAAGTTTACCTTTTAGTAATAGAAATATGATATGTATTAACCGAAATGAAAGAAAGGTAAAGGAAAAAAAAGAAGTTATGTATAAAAGTAATTTACTTAGCTATTACGATATTATAAAGTAATTAAAATACTATTAATTTAAATAATTATATTAAATTAAAAAAAATAATAAGTTTAAGGAAAATCAATCTTAAATAAAAATAAAAATAATCAACTTTATAATTTAATTAATTAATAATTATAATAAAATTAATATTTATAAATACTATATTTATTTACTATTAATACAAAGTTTATTTTAATATATTACATAATATAATAAAGATTATATATTATTTTATCATTATAATATAAAAGTATATATATAAAATAATTTAAATAAAATATATTTGTTATTAAAAATTCTTCTAACTTATAGAAAATCTATATAATATTAAATTATAGAAATATATATTAAAATATAAATATAAATTTTATATATTTTCATTATTTATAATGAAAGATTTATTTAATTAACATTAAATTTATTAATAAAAGCTGAATTAAATTCTTTATTTATTGAAAACTTTATATTATCTTAATACTATACTAAGTATTTATTAAATAGATTTAAATTTCTTATTAATTCATTTAAATAATAAATATAAATATTCTACATTCTATGGTCATTAATTTATAATCTTATTACTTAATTAAAAATGAAGATAATAATTATATATATATTTAAACTTTATATTTTAAACTATAAATTATAATATAAACTTATACAGTAATAAATTCATTAATATAATACCTTTATTTATTTACAATATAATAAGTATAAAAACTAGAAAGATTTCAAAAATGATTAAAAAAAATTTTAAATATTAAAAAAAAAATTTTTAAAAAAGGGGTTTTTTTAAGAAGTAAATAAATATAAATATATAGATACGTACTTTATCGATAAGGGTATTTATTAATTTTCATATAAAGAATAAGTACCTTCGGATAGGGTAAAACTTTTTCTAGTATAATAATTACTATACAGGGAGGGGGGGGTCTATTAATACTATGTTAGTAATCCTTTCTATAACTAAACATAGTATCTACCTGGTAATAAGAATAAGTTAAACTCTAGGCTAATATTATTACCATTTTTCAACATAGTTACTATCTGGATATAATATCTTTATTTTAAAAAAAGGTACATTCTATAAGATTACCCAGTTACCTCTAGGTTACTAAGTACGTACCTTTATATCTTTATATCTTTTACGTCTATTACCTACCTTCGAAGATAAGTAGTAGATAGATTCCACGTACATGAACTAACTCCTATAGGTTCGAAGATAGGTAGATAGATTCCACGCGTGCAAACTAGCTCCCATAGATTCCATATGCGCGAACTAGCTTCTATAGGTTCGAAGATAGATAGATTCTACGCCTACGAACTATCTCCCATAGGTTCGAAGATAGATGATAGATAGATAGATTCCACACGCCTAAACTAGCTCCTACAGGTTCGTAGATAGGTTCGCAGATAGGTTCGAAGATGGGTAATAGATCATGGTGTTTGTAGAAAAAAGATGAAGATAATAGGTCTAGGTAGATAAGTCTAGGTAGGTAGGTAGGTAGGTAGGTAGGTAGGTAGGTACCTATGGAATATAGACATTATATCCGTCTAGACATTAGTTCCTACGTAGTTATAAAAACCATCTTGAAATTATAAGAAGGGAAGGTAATAAGATCGGTACCGCGACCTTTGCTTTAATTCTTTTAACTCCTCCGAAAGAATAACTAGTTAAGGTAACCCTTACTAGACTTAGTTACCGTATCGGTACCCTAACTTTATTACTGACATACTATCCATAGACCCCCCTCCCTGTATGGTACGTACCGAACGTCGTGCAAAGGTACGAGCGTATAGATGCTTAATTGTATATATTGTACGTGCTAACCATACCCCTTCCTACCCCGGGGTTCACCTATCCCAAAAATGGTTTTTTCCCTAGTGCAGATATGGGCTTCCGTATACAGCCACATGTGAGTACGCTTACGCGCCCACACCTTTAAAGAAACCTGCCCTGTTATCCGCGGCACTGCCTATCGCTAAGGGTTTAGTTCTAAGTGCGTTATATAGTCTCGAGAAAACCCAGTACGTTATTCTCTCGTCTATTGTGTAATATTTGACATCTTCAAACCAAGCGCCGTGGGGCAGAGCCAGTCATAGTCGAGCTCTGGGTTGTTGTGCGGTGCCCGGTTCGCCGACAACAACCCCGGGAGTTGTAGGTGCCGCTGTGCCTGCTGCCGTTAGAGGAAGGATAGGTTCTCTGTAGGTATACCATTTGCAAGTTCGGCCCTGGCGGGTGAATGAGGCCGAGAGAAATCACGAGGAATACTCTCCCCGGCTAAAGATGGAGCGGGAGTGGGTTTAGGTCCCCTCTTACGCGCATGGCTGATCTTGGGGGGTTTCCGTAGCTTCAACCTGGGTGTGGTATCGGAGGGACGCATGCTGATCTCAACGCGTTCCTTATCCGTATCCCCGTCTGTTATCCTACACGGGGCATCGTTGGCAAAACCGCCGCGGGGCGGGAATAACACACTACTCCCGCTCGACCGTCGATGGCGATATTTCAGGTTGTCCTTGGTTAGAGAGACGTCAACTTGGGGCGATATAAATGGCCCGTGTCTTCCCTCATGCGTGCTCACCAGCGAACTAGTCACCATTCTTCGTAAGTCGGCCTGACTCTTGCTAAAAACGACGCGGGCACGCAACGCGTGGACAGCACGGTCTAGAGCCAGCTCAATAGCGCACCGGTCACGAATACGTGATAGTTTAGGCCAGGTTGCACGTTCGCCCAGTAGACACGATTGCATCATAAACTCGGCTGTCGGGTTCTTCAATACTTTAGGCAGGTCCCAGATATCCAGAGCCGGAAGGATGTTGATATCGCCCGAGTATTTTTGACTGAGGATAGACCGCAGTTTACCGAGGAGTGTCGGGAAGATACCTATCTCGGCCATGAATTGCATCCTGTGCAGGGCCTCGCTCTTAGCTAGCGAAGTAATGGCACCCAGCCACGCAGACTCCTCCCCGCAGACATTCTGACAACGAGCACCAGTAGGTGGACTAGACGTGTCTTTGGCGAGGAAGGGGACGACGTGAGGGTTTACCTGTGAGACGATGAAATGATTGACATTGAACATCTCAGCGAGCCGCGTCATGGGAAGGTCGTTGTCGACAGAGCCGTCAATCCACATCTGGGGAGTGGGGTTCCAGGTGCTGTGCTCGCCTGACAGAGGGTTCTTGACGAGCAGCGGTGCGGCACTGAAGATGAATGGAACCGAGCAGGATGCCGCGACAGCAGACCATATCAAGACATTCGGCGCCGTGACATAATTGAGCAGACGAGGGAGCTCGTATATAGAAGCTGGGGAGACGCAAATATTACATATCCTTCTGGTACGATTGTAGGCTTCCTGGAATGTCAAATCACCGAGCAAGTTGCGCATCACGCGCGTCAAATGCTTGATGTCGGACCAATTTCCCTCGGTAAGGAGTCTCCTTAAGTGGCCGAGGATGCCGTCCTCGTTACCGTCTTCCTCGAATACAGCTAGATCTCCATGCGGAAACTCTTCGAGCAACTGGGGGATCTCGTCGTCAGTCCTCGAACAGACCACAGCACAGACTATAGAGCCGGCTGATGCACCTGAGATAATGCGCGGGAGTAGCTTTGCTTCGAACATGGCCTTGAGAACACCGATATGAGTCATACCAAAAGTGCCCCCGCCGCTGAGTAGGAGAGCGCTTCGACCGAAGCTCTGGCGAGCATAAAGCACCGCATCCAACAAGTCCCTAGGATCCAAGTCGGTAGGGAGGTAACAGACACTCCTTTCCACCAAACAAGTGATCGCCTGTAAAGAAGAGTCTACATATCGCTCAATCAACTTCTTGGTGCCGCGGTAGGAATGGTGGTAAAGGTCGATATTACCCATGCCCCCAAGGTCTCGCGAGAGAGCGGTTCGAATGAGATGCATCATAGTCCGCGTATCGTAGTTGGTGCGGGCCTGATCGAGCTCTCGCAAACGCAACTCAAGGAGATCTGGGTTATAGTCGCCGGTAGAAGTATCCGTCTTCCACTCCTCATTGCCCTCGAGGACGTCTAGCTCACGGGCGGCTGCATCCCATTCCAGGTATGATTCAGCACTTTGCAGCTGTGCCAGCAGCGTGTGTCTCCGTTCCTTGAGGCACCTGGCCTTGTCTCTTCCCTGACGCGTGAGACTGTCGGGAAGTAGGCCGGCAAGGATGCCATGTGTCCAGGATAAAGTATTATGCCAGAGCGCGGTCCCCTGTCCAGCCTTTAGCGAATCTCCCACGCGGAAACCCCGGAGCGAGGGGCTACGGGACAGGATGTCAGGAATATAGGCCATCGTGTGCAGTTGAGGCTCGCTTAAGTACGGTCGCTTCAGCTTCTATGCGATGCGCAGAAGAAAGCGCTGGAATGTCGGTAACCTACCTCTACCCAACCTAACTACCTGCTGACGTAGTAGGTGTGTGGATAGAGGTACCTAGGTACCTAAGGTAGGCCTCAATACGTACCACATGTCATGTGATTACAGACTACACCGGCTAGGTCAGCGGGACATTAGCAGCACGTGACTATCCCGACTCGATCAAGCCTAGCGGGAACTAATAGGCCTTTATCCTTACTTACCTAGCACTCGAATAGCTACCCTAAGGTGCGTTAGGCAGACGCAAACCGATGCGCCCGTGACAATACCTACGATATGGAGACGTAGCTGACGGCGGATTGATTGCGTCTTGTCCTAGACTTACTCATAGGAAGGACACTAGAAGTCCTAACTAGTGTTTCTGGATTTCCGCAGCGAGTCTCGGTGAGTGGTGTAGCATTTGCCGTTGCCCTTTTCCCGCATCCTGTCGACCTATGTTACCCCCAAGGCTTATTTGCACGTCACGAGGTACCTGTGTACAATGACTGCTGCCTCGGGTACCTCGTCTGCCTGCCCTTACAGGTACCTAGGTAGGTAGGTATAGGTGCCCGTCTACTTGCCTGTGGGTATACCTAACCCCTCCCTCCAAGGCCCATAGGACCGACCCTGGGTACCTGGAGAAGCCCCGCCAAACTAAACCCAACCCAACCCAATCCGGTAACGTAACCTGAGCCTCGGCACATCAGCCCCCACTCGGCGGCCCAGCAGCAGTGCAGCCTGCGACGGGGCGACGCAGAGGACGACACATACCGAACCTACGACGCGTCAGGAAACGTTCGCGACACTCAGCCTTAGCTATGTGCTCAGCTCCGTACTAACCGCGCCACCAGTGCGCGCAACTAGGCAAAGACGAGTGGATGCATAGCAGACGTATTGGGGGTTTTTTTCTGCCTCTCGCTTCCCGACTCTCTCCCTCTGCCTCTTGCTGCCTCTATAACCCGCTTCCACCTCACCAGGCGCAGAATATGTTGTTGCTCAGCTTTCGCTTCCTGGGCCGCTGCCTCACCGCCGGTCCCCCCTTTCCCTCCCTCCCCTTCCTGTCTGCCTTGAACTCCGGCCAAGTGACTCATTGCTTCGGTGTGCGTTGACCGAACACTGAACTCTCGGCTGTCATCGTCGCTGCCTCCTCAGACCCCGATCTAGTCAGCCTATGGCTCTGCTCCGCCGCTTAGTTGCCACCAACCGTTGCTATGCAGGTGCTACCATCGCCTGTTGTTTGTCTTTTCCTCACACAGATCATCATTAGGATTCTCGACTAGGCATATTAATATCCTGCCCTGTTCTGTGTGTGTGTGTGTGTGTGTATATATATATAGATAGAGAGGGAGAGAGGGAGAGAGAGGGGAAGGGAGAGCGAGGGAGAATACCAGAGTTCCATCTTTCACCTCTGCTTTTTGCTCGTTTCTCATGCCTTTAACGACCAGGTGATTGCCACTATCCCTACCTCATAATCAAGTGTCGTTAGTCAACCGTGCGAGAGCCGTATATACCTGCCTACTACGAAACCTGATTATCTCATCACAATCCGGGGCCGGGGCACAACAGGGTCAAGATGGGATCTTCCAACGACAAGTCCTCTTACTCCAGATCCTCCCCAGTTATCGTCAACAGCGGCAACTCACGTCCGAGCGCCAGCTCCGACTCCTACACAGGCGTCATGCACGAACAGTTCCGATCAGCCGTCAGTGGTATGTACAACCTCACATAGCCAAATGAACACGCCAATGATGACTAACTTGATCCGAAGGAGGATACCATATCGATGCCCACCGTCGATGCGGTGACAGAGACGTTGCTATCTACAATCATCACTCATCCGGATACGAAGCCGCAGCTCCACATCCTCCCTATGGGGCTGCTAGAAAGGACAAGAGGGACGGGCCTAGGCAATAATCTCGGCCTCGAGAATACTTCACGACCTGCTCGCCCCCCCCCCCCCCCCCACAAAAAGAATATAGAGATGAAAATAGGCGTTTGGGGATTCTAGGTAGAGGATGCTCAAGGCATGCCTGACCCAAGTCTACGTTTGGAATACATCGGAGTCGTTCATCATTTTCATAAAATCGGATAGCTCGCAGAAAAACTGCATAGCCTTAGGGCACCTAGATTTCCATCACCATCCTCACGGCTTCCCATAGTCGATAGAATTAAATACAAAAGCTTCCTTTTTGCGACGGCATACGCGTCCTAGCGTTGCGTTAGGATCGCTGAATCCGATGGCTTCACTGAAGCTTAGAGGAACAGTACCTACCTACGTCTCATTCGTCGGCCATTCCAGAGCACGTGTAGAACCAGGGCATAACTATGCAGGGTCTCCTGCCTACATGCGTGGGTGACAAAGCGCCTGCATACTCTCGGGTGCGTGCATGATCAGCTGGTCGTATGGCTCCCCGCAAGGAACACCAAGAGCTGCCAATCCGAACGCTGTCCATCCGATCTGGTTGGACGGCTCCGAACACGTACGCCATGTTTGCGTTTACGGCGCGTGTCGGTCTTGTTGGCAAGCAACGATGTATCCAGGTCGGCAGCGGGTCCTCATCCCACGAAGCACGGTCACCATGCGAGACGGAATCTCTCTCCCGCCCGTGGGTGGCGTACCGTTGACGGCGAACCCGGTTGCGAGGCTAGGGCAAGTGGCGGGTGAGCAAGTAAGCAAGCCGGCTATGGTGCAACGCAAGTATGCCCTCCAGGGCACGTTAGACTACGACGACTGGTAGAAGAGGGCGATTGCTTCGATCTGGGTATGGCACCACCCTCATGCCGCCGAGCAGCAACCCCTATTACAACCTGATCACGCCCACACTTTTTCGCAAATGTAATGCCGATGGGCCGGGGGTGCAGAACAGGCCCGGTTCGTTTGTCGGTGCACCCCGCCTGTCCGATACCCCCGAGAGGATCGAGGGGGGAGGCAAAGTCTCCGCACTTGGGGTGCGGCACACGTTCTTGCGGGCTCCCTTGGGCTGGAAGATGATGATACCGGTAGGGCCTGGTTTTGCCGCCGTCATAGCGAAGCTTCTACGTACCTAGGCAACTATAGAATGTTACTTAGTTAAGGTATGTTGCTGTCTTTGCTCCCATCAAATACCTATTGACAGCCCTCTCTGCCGTTCGCCCCGACTTCCCTCTCCAGCTCCGAGACCCCTCATCCACGCCGATACGCGTTCTGCTCCTCTTCAAAGTAGCGCGACATCTCCATGCCGGAATGGTGGTACCCGCATTTGACATAGAACGGTTCGTTGCGGGGCCCGCAGTTGAGGATGTTCTTGTAGCAGCCGACGTTCATGGCCACGGAGTCGAGGGCTCGGATCATCGTCAAGCCAAGCCCTTTACCCCGGTGTTCCTCCGCTACAGCGATCTCTTCGATATGCCCGCACTTGCCGCGGTTATGTATGCTAGTCTCGTAAGAATCCGACGCCGCCTCTAATCCTGGAAGTAGGAAGGACGCACAGTTTCTTTTCCACGATTAGAGCTCCCGTTCCGACGATGCGGTTCTCGTGCTCGATAACGGCAAAGTAATATGTTCCTTGCGCGTCAATCATCTCGTTGTATGTCTGGACGAATTCAGCCTCTTTGACGTCACCGGTCCACGTGAGAACCTGGAGGCAGTCGAAGAGACCTTTGCCATAGTCTCCCCTCTCCAGCGGGCGGATGGCGAAACCATCAGGCAGGGAGCGGCTGACTTCCTGCGAGATGAGCGAGGCGGAGAACAGAGCCTTCGTATCACTCATTGGTACAAATTCCTGCTGAGAACAGACGGGTTTAATCTAACAGGTACAGGTATACCTACCTACCTATTTAACGCCCCTCGACGTGGGTACGCATTCGAGAATCTCGTACCACCTGTCACGTGACCACAGGCCACACCTACCACCGGCCACCGTGCCCCTTACAAAAAAACAGCAAAAGTCGCTATTTTTAACTACGTCTAACGCTATTAATATAGGTTTTTAAAAATTAAAATACTGTCGAGATTATTCTGCAAAGCTGAATAATTAGGGCATATTTTTAATATAAACGTTAAAAATAATAACTTATTTAGAGAATAAAGAAATATAAGAAGTATATTTAATTTATCTAATAACGACTTTTCTGTTTACAAACTTTATTCATTATAGAAAACCTAAAAGATGTAAGAAACTGTATATAAAAAACTTATAACTTATAAGAAATGATTTATTATAAATACGAAACTGGTTTAAATTTTTATGTTAATG
Source organism: Durotheca rogersii (assembly GCF_024521655.1). Taxonomy (NCBI): domain Eukaryota; kingdom Fungi; phylum Ascomycota; class Sordariomycetes; order Xylariales; family Xylariaceae; genus Durotheca; species Durotheca rogersii. The sequence continues at coordinate 63,789 of NW_026251286.1, read as the reverse complement.
TATATTATATTGAATAAAGTATATAATATTTATAATAAAAAACGTACAAAGTAAAACGAATTTAATAAGAATGAAATATAAAAGAAATTTAATAGAGAAAAAGTTTTTTAAAGTTAAAATTACATAGGTACGTAATTTATATATTAAAAAAGAACGTTATATTTATCAAAAATATGGAAACCTTAAAATTATACTTTTATTATTCTTCCTTTTACGTTTTCTTTTTACGTTTTTCTACGTATTCGTATCTTTTTTTTGTAATATATATAAGGTTTCTTGTAATAACTTGTCTTTAAAAAAGACATTAATATGTAATCCTTTCTATCTTATTATTCGTTTTTCCGTTTTACGGATTACCTTTCTAGTTTTTTTATAAACTTTATTAAAAGCTTATTTTAAATTAAATTTCTACGTTAGCAAGTTTCATTATAAATTAATGTATCTTTCTAAAATTCTTTTTTGAAAATCGTATTTGTATTTTATTTTATAAACTTAACGAGCTCGGGCTCGGTTTCCTAAAATATGTTAACGTAAACGTAATAATTATTATAATAATAATAATTATTTTTTATATTTATCAACTATCGTATATATGTAATTTTTTATGTTTTTTATATTATTTTATATAGTAGTTCTTTTTACGTAAGCATTAATTTATAATTGCTTAATTTTATTAAAGTAAACTTTATAAAGTAGCACACTTTCCTTATCATTATTATGGTCGCTATCGTTGCCGTTATCATTATTATCGTCGTCGTTATTACTATTAATACAAATAAAGATTTATTTCGTAAGTAAATTTCATATAATAAAATTAACGCTAACGTATATTATTATTTAATCGCGTACTTTTTTTATATTATAAAATTTGGAAAATAAGTTACTTATAAGGTTTATCGGAAGAAGAAAGGTTATTATTACCGCCAATAGCTGCTAGGCCATTAATATTACTCCCATGGTATTAGTATCCTAATATTCTACATGACTAATCTAGTATCCTAACGGTATCCGATAACAGATAGTATCCTAATACATAGGCCGTATATCGGCTTCGATTTTAATTTGTTACGCACGGAGGCGGTAGCCTCGCCGAAATTATAAATAGTAACCCTATTACCTAATTTAGTTATTTTAATACGCAGTTAATTCTGTACTTTATATGTTAATACATAGATCGAGAGAGCTACGTAGGCACTAAGGTTGCTTCTTAGGAGCAACGGAAGGTAGGAAGAAGAAGGGAAATTAACTAACTATCTATTACGTAGCTTGCGAGAGCTACGTATAGGTTAATAGGTTACGCGTAAAGAAAGTAACAAAATACGGGTAAGAAGGTATATATTAATTAACTAAAAAGAAGAAAAGCTACTAAAGAGTATAGAGTAATCTACGGGTATATATAAAAGTACTTAACTAGCTTAGGTAAGCTAGGTAGTTCCTACTAGGGATATATATCTACGTAATATACCCCCTAGTTAAGCTTACGATAATAAGGTTAACTATAGTCCTTTACTCGCGATAATAACCCAGGGGGGTTACTCCCTAGTTTCGGTATGCCTCGTTAAGGTTAATCGATTACTAGGTACCCTATCTCGGGCTCCCTTAAGTCCCCTTATCCGTATATGCTCCAGTTTATTAGTAGTAATATTTTCTCCTAAGTTATATACTCTTCGTACCCCTTACTTAGTTTTCCATAATCCGTTATAAATGAAAATAATTACTCACGTAATTACTCGCTCTTAATTAAGCGGTAGTAAGGAGGAGTAGAGCGGACGCGATACTAAAGGCCCGGATAGGTTTACTCGAAAGTATATTCTATCGAAAACTATAGTTCGTACGATAGTTTAAGACGGATGAAACTAATATTACTATACTAACCGAAAGAGGAGGAATCTATTGTAGTTATTATATCTTAGCTATACTCCTTAGTCGTAGAGATGTAATAGTCGCTAGCCCGAAGGTATAAGAGGTAAGGGGAGAAAAGAAGTAAAACGTAAAAGTTACTTATTCGGCCATAGCGGTACGACGAAGTAACGTAAGCGCCTATAATTAAAATAAATATATTAATAAAAGAATAACGAATCTAAGAATAAAAAGAAATCTTTAATTAAAGTAAAAATAATAAAGATAGTAATCTAATTAAGTAGTAAACTCGATGATAAGTATAGTATAGCCCGTACTTACGGGAGCTATGGTTATTCTATATAGGCATAAGGCCTATCGTAGCGTGTTACGTAGTACATCAAGAGAGCATGTCTTACCGCACTACTATACTATCTCTTAAAGAATCAAAGAATTCTTATTACTAATAAACCTTACTTACTTTTTAGAGTCTTAACTTATAACATTTCGTTAAATTTATCCTTGATTACGATAAGCTACTTAAACATATTATAACCTTCCAGGTAGTTAAATAGATCGTAATATACCTTCTAGAAGGAACGTAGCGAGCGATATATTAGTAGACGGCGCGAAATTACTCTCTTACCTATCGCTCAACTATAATACTCGTACTTAATTATAGGTATACTATTAATCTTAACGTTCTGGGCGTTTTTAACAAAGGCTTTAAGCGTCTTAAGGCTAAGATACCTTATTCTTTAATACTAGAATGCCTCGGAGTCTTCTCTCGGTTTAGTAGTATCTCTCGATCTTCTCTACTGGACATTTCTTTCCGGGAAATAAGGTATTATTACGATCGACGCTACGCTACGTGAAATGCTCGATGGTATTATAAATATGTTACGTAGTAATTAAACCAGCCTATATAAGCATACATACCGCAAAGCGTAAATGTAGGCGTCTACGTTTTACGCGACAAAATAATATTACGGATAGGACTTATGAATAAAAAGAGAACTATTTAAATTCGAAAAAGACTAGGTTAAAGCGTCGCTTTAGCTTCCTTACTATAGTACTTTTCTCGGGGGTTTTATTCCTTAAAGTATAATCTAAACCGTAAAACTAAATACCTATACTACGAAGTTTCGCTTTGGAGATAATATTAATGTAAAAATCTTTAATAAGTACGACGTCCTTAAGCTTTAAATTAAAGGTAAGCTTATTAGATTAATTTAAGATATATTTCTTAATAATCCTATGACCCGTACTAGTAATAAGGAAGCTTGTTATATTAGCTTCGACTGTTTATCCATCTCTAGTAAGAACGAACGACCCATTTATTAAAAGGTTGCGATTATTAACAAGGTAGAAAGCTTTATAATTATTGAACAGGAGCAGCGTAGACACGCTATAATAGAGGCACGAAATAAGGACTGCCTAACTACTAACAACTGGCTTAGTACCGATCAACTAAGATTACAGCTATAAACAGCTGTAATCGGTTAATCGGCCAGCTAAAAACGGCAGCTGGGAAAGGGAACTAGAAAGGCAAAGACGAGGATAACTAGAAAGGCATAGCAAGAAACGAGTAAATGGCTATAGGTCGTAATATCTATAGGTCTAAGTCTAACTAATGAAAATATAAGTACGCGATCCATATAAATATATATCGAAAAGGCTACGTGGCCTAGATCCACCGCACCACTACAGCCTCCCTAGTTTAATTAATCCGCAAGGAGCAATTGAACTCCTAATAACAGGTGCGGTGGCCCTCGTTTCCTGTTGAACCTGATCAACCACTGATCAACCTGATCCCGATCAACCCTGATCAACTGAAAGCTAGCCAGTTCAATCAAAGGCCAACAGGATAAGTCAGGAAAACAGGTAATCCTGAAACAACGGGAGACAATTGCAACAGCAACAAGTGGGTAGTAGGGTAGGTGACTGCAACCGTACCTAACTATGCCTAAACCTAATCAATCCCGAACCTATTCAATCGCTATTAACTAGGAGCTAAGCTAGTTTAATTAACGATTAATAGGAAACAGGAAAGACCTAATAATAAGAACTAGGCTAGCGGAGCTATAACCTATAAACTAACCTAATCAACCTATTCCTAATTAACCCTAATCAACTAAGAGCGAGCCAGGTCCATTAGGGCCATTAAAAAACAATAGGGATCCGTCAGGAAAACAGAAACTACAACGGGCAGGTAAAACAAACGTAGCTTCCGTAAGAAACAAAGAAATAATCCCATACGATATAACGTAATCTCCGTCCTTCTCGTCCATAGCTATCTTTTACCGATCCTTTTTAACTAATTCCTAATCCTATAAACTAACTAATATATCCTATTCAATGCCCGTTTCTATAACTCGTTTCGTATAACCGTTCCTATATTCGTCCGGCAGTATCTACCGGGCTTTCCTTAACCCTCGATCCCTCCCCTATACGTAGTTCTAAGGGCTCTCTAGGCTCTTCCTACCAACTATATATCGGTAAAGGCGATAAGAGGGGTCTCTAGGTAATCCTATAACTCGTTTCTATCTTATGGCTATTTCTAGGCTATCTTATTTAATATCGTATTTAATTCGTTCGTATCGCGGTATCGTTTATATGGATCTCTTAATCCTAATCGGTACGTCCCCGATCAGGCTTATGGCGTAGGTATAAGGTCTATCGGTATCTTCGTATGGTAATTAAAGGCATCGTAGCACCTTATCGATTAAAGAGGAGAAACCTCCCCAGGTGCCGTAACTGGCTGGAAGGAATAAAACAAGGGCGATCGGAGCTATCGGCAAGCCTCTTGCAATTAAAATAAACTAATCGGTAAAGAACGGATGCCTTCAAGCGCGTGCGAGGTTATAAAAAAAAGGGGGTGGTAGCGGTAACTTAGTCAAATCAACTAAGGGCGAAAAACTACCATCTAAGCACTTAAAAAACGACGGAGGTAAAACCAGGTAAAAACGGGCATAGCTCCTTCAAAAGAAACAATTAAGAAACGAGGATAAGATAGATCCACTAATCGGCGAACGAGCTTTCAGGTAAGCTGATTAAAAGCTAATGGAAGGGCGTAGTTATTAATGGTCGCCATAGTTGTCTGCCCTTCCTATTAATCCAGCCACCTAAAAAGGCTCAAAAGCTAAAAGCCACGAAAAAAACGGCTCTAGAGCCACGAAAACAGCTCCTAATCAACTAAAAATCAGGGAATCTCCTAATCGACGAATCCTGAACCTAATGACTGCAAAAACGATCGCAAAAGGTCACTCCTAAGATGAGGTAAGGACGAGCTACTGGGTGGTCGCCACTGAACAGGAGCAGCGTAGGCACGCTATAATAGAGGCACGAAATAAGGACTACCTAACTACCAACAACTGGCCTAATACCGATCAACTAAGATCATAGCTATAAACAGCTATAATCGGTTAATCGGCCAGCTAAAAACGGCAGCTAGGAAAGGGAACTAGAAAGGCAAAAACGAGGATGGCTAGAAAGGCATAGCAAGAAACGAATAAATGGCTATAGGTCGTAATATCTACAGGTCTAAGTCTAACTAATGAAAATATAAGTACGCGACCCATATAAATATACATCGAAAAGGCTACGTGGCCTAGATCCACCGCACCACTACATTATCGAAAACGGTACTTTCCAAAGGTAGGTATCGGACTAAATCTATTATAAAGTAGATTTTAATTCAGGTAAATAGGTATATAATACGTAGGTCGATAACTATAGTGCTAATATTAGCTAGCTAGGTAGTAGCGTTATTTCCTCCCCCGTTTCCGGAGCGACTATTAGGTATATTATTTACGGGAACGTTCTATTCTTAGCGGTTAATTTAATTTCGGAGCTTAATGTATTTAAGTAATTGGTATTTAGCTTTAATCTTTCGTATGATATTAGTCGGAATATCTTTTAAGTAGCGTATAGTTTAACTAGTAACGGACTTTTAAAGGATTCTGTAAGAGCGAGCTAGCTATATATATAATCTACCTCTAAACTTATAAGGACATTCGGAGCTCATTACTTTTCCTTAGCTGCTATTATTACCTCATTTCGCCTCTAATATCGGACTTTAATAGGTTATTACAAAAATTCTATAACCCGATTTACCTTTTTACTTATTCTCAGTAGCGAAAGCGCTAAATACGATACCTAATTATTTAAAGGTCTTTAGTTATTCGCCGAGTTTTTTAACTTCCGTAAGAGTGATTAATACCCGAGTAGCCTAATCGACTACGATCTTAGCCCTAACTACTTCGAGAAAATCCTTTACTCTTATAACGCCCTTAATTTCGTTAATATAATAGGCGCGAGTACTGAGGAGGAGCAGAGCGTACGCGATGCTAGAGTCCCGGATAGTATATTGGTACGGTAGATCTAGGCCACGTAGCCTTTTGGATGCGTATTTATATGGGTCGCGTACTTATATTTTCATTAGTTCGACTTAGACCTATAGTGAACAGGAGTAGCGTGGGCACGCTGTGATAGAGGCACGAAATAAGGACTATCCAACTGCCAACAACTGGCCCAGTGCCGATCAACCCAAGATCATAGCTATAAACAGCTGTAATCGGTTAATCGGCCAGCTAAAAACGGCAGCTAGGAAAGGAGAAAGGGAAGAGAAAAAGACTAGAAAGGGGGAACGAGGATGGCTAGAAAGGCATAGTAAGAAACGAGTAAATGGCTATAGGTCGTAATAGCTACAGGTTTAAGTCTAACTAATGAAAATATAAGTACGCGACCCATATAAATAGATATCGAAAAGGCTACGTAGCCTAGATCCACCGTACTACTATAGCCTCTCTAGTTTAATTAATCCGTAAGGAGTAATTAAACTCCTAATAGCAATAGGTACGGTGACTCTCGTTCCTATTCAACCTAATCCTAATCCCGATTAACCCTAATCAACTAAAAGCTAGCTAGTTTAATTAAAGGCTAACAGGATAAGTTAGGAAATAGGGCCAACTGGGAACGATTACAATAGCAATAAGTAGGTAGTGGGATAGGTAACTGTAACCGTGCCTGACTATGCCTGATCCTAAATCTAATTAATTCCGAACCTATTCAATCGCTGCTAACTAGGAGCTAAGCTAGTTTAATTAACGATTAAAAGGAAATAATAAGAAAGATCCGATAATAATTATGCTAGCGGAGCTATAACCTATAAACTAACCCAATTAACCTATTCCTAATTAACTCTGATTAACTAGGAGCGAGCTAGGTCTATCAGGGCCATTAAGAAATAATAGGAATTAATAAGAAAACAGGAACTATAACGGGCAGGTAAAACAAGCGTAGCTCCTGTGAGAAATAAAGAAATAATCCTATACGATATAACGTAATCTCCGTCCTTCTCGTCCATGTCTGTCTTTTGCCGATCCTTTCGTCTGATCCTGATCCTATAAACTAACTAATATATCCTATTTAAGGCCCGTTTCCTAACTATTCTCGTATAACTATTCTTATATTATAGTAGTACGGTAAGACATGCCCTCTTAATGTATTACGTAATACGTTACGATAGGCCTTATGCCTATATAGAGTAACTATAGCTCCCGTAAGTACGGGATATGCTATGCTTATTATTTAGTTTATTACTTAGCTAGATTGCTATCTTTATTATTTTTACCTTAATTAAAGATTCGTTTTCATTATTAGATTCGTCGTTCTCCGATTAATACATTTATTTTAGTTATAGGCGCTTAAGTTACTTCGTCGTACCGCTATAGCCGAATAAGTAACTTTTACGTTTTACTTCTTTTCTTTCCTTACCTCTTATATCTTCGGGCTAGCGACTACTATATCTCTACGACCAAGGGGTACGGCTAAAATACGATAACTATATTAGATTCCTTACCTCTCGATTAATATAGCGATATTAATCTTATTTATCTTAGATTATTATACGTATTATAGTCTTCGATAGAGTATACTTTCGAGTAAACCTATCCGGGTCTTTAGTATCGCGTACGCTTTACTCCTCCTTAGTAGCGATTACCCTATAACTTTTTCGACCCCTTAACCTTTAGTTTACGGAGTTTCTATTACGCTATTAGGATTTAAAGGATACCGATCGCCGTCGGCGCCGCTATTTAACCCGCGAAGTAGTCCGCGTTTTACGTTAAATAGAATATCCCGCCTTATGGTTATTTATTTATTATAAGGAGGTACGTATAAGCCTAGAAACTTTTATTACGATACCATAGCCGTTAAAATACTACCTAGCTTTTAATACTTATAACGCTAATAAGCTATCGATATTACGATATAATACGACGATTAAACCGCGTTTATACCGACCGGGATATCCCTCGCATAGTTATTTATTTACTATATAGAAAAATCCGTGAAACCCGGGAGAACTTTCGTCGTAATATTACCGCTACTAGGGATAGTACTTAGCCCTCGATATTAACCGTTTCTTCGAACCGCTAATAGTATAGTATATTTCGTACGAATAAATAAAGCTTATAGCGATTAGGGTAGCCCTTTTATAGTTATTTATTTATTATATGAATTAAACGTACGAGCGCCTTAGTATAAATTACGATAACCTATACGACCCGCTACTTCCTTACTAATACCAAGGGCGGATAAAGGCTAATAATAATTATACCCTAACCGATCTTACGATAGTTTCTTTTTTCCTTTAAACCTATTAATCGATATAAATTAAATATATAAATATTAATAACTTATTATACTAGAGGCATTTTAAGATACCTAGGCGTAGCGATTCGACGATATAGTATACGATATAATATAGATATTTATATTAATAGTATAGATAAGATTAATAAACTAATAACTACTAGTAACCGATAGTTTTAAAGAAAACTAAGAATTAATATTAATAAAATTACGTAGATATAAAGGATTAAGGAAACGGAATTAAAAGTCGAGCTAATAGGTATACCTATATATAAGCTAGCCTTATATTACTAACTAATAGCTAGTATAACGAGAAGTACTAATATAGGCGTAAAACGGCGCCTAGCGGTAATACCGCTAATACTATTAAATAGCTTCCGTTAGGTCGAGACCGGCTTATGGTTATAACCGGTATCGTATTTAGCGTAATTCTTTACTCGGGATTTATTTCTTATACGTATTACTTTAACGAAGGTTATACGTTAGGAGTTCTAGATTTTAATAAGAGGAATTATCGTTAATTTATTTATAATAATTAAACTATTAGTCTAAGGAATACGTATCGTACTTTAGTTAGGCGTTAGCCGATTAGAGAAGCTCTTATAATACCCGGACCTTATCGATCGGAATAATATAATAAATAATAATATACTTATACTAAAGGAAAAGTATTAAGATATAGATAATAGCTATTTTATTTTTATTCTTATGTTAAATAATAAAACCCTTACTACCTCTCTTTTTATTCTATACCTCGTACCGCTAAACTAGACGGAATTTATAGCTAGGAAACGGAGTAAATCGTTATTAGAACCCGAAGTAATAAAGATTTAACTACTAATAAAGACCTTAAAAGTCGATACTAACTTTCCGTCCTTATATCCGCCCGAAGAAAAGGAAAACGACGATAAAATTCCTACTTAGCTATCCCTTAACCGCGGCTCTATATTTATTCCGCTAATTCCTATAGTATTATCTTAAAATAATAATAACGGGGCCTCTAGTAGCTAGAATATACCGGTAGCTACCCCGACTATCGTAATACTAACTATTAGATTCCCTAATCCTACCGATTACCTTAAGCTTAAGTTTAACGAATATAACGTAACCTAGTAACTAAAGAAGGTAGATCGATTATTTAACCGCTACCATATAAGCGACGACGATAAGATTAAGGAAATCGGCGAATAAATTACGACTAAGATTATTAAGGAGCGTATTAACGACGTTACGGAGGATTAAACGATTTAAAAAGTTATTATTATAGCCCTAAAGTATCGCTTTAGGATTACCGATAAACTAAGTTAAGCTAACGTTAAACGTAAATTCGTATAGCTAGAGCGAGGCAACGTAATTAACGATCCTAAGGCGATCTTTACGTATCTTATAAACTATAAACGTCTTTCTAAGCTCGTAAACGATAACGGAAAGCTTCCCTAGAAAGTAAAATACCTAACCGATAAACTCCGGATATCTTTAATTATAAAGTTTTATAAAACGGGAGATTATAATTATAATAAGATCGGAGATATCAATTACCGGACTCTTTATACCTAGCTTTATAAGTAAGCGGAACGTCGTATAATAATATAAATTACCGATAAGGCCTAAGCCGAAGAACGAAAATAATAAAAAACGGTAACTTTCGAAGAACCCGAGAAGCTTATAATATAAATAATTTAACGATTAACGATTATTAGCTTCTAAATACCTTTACTACCGCCTTCCTCGTAGCTTAAACCCTTTTACGGCTACCTAAATATTAATTAAGAAGTTAGTATATAGGCCTTTTACGACCGATTTAACGCTTTAGAGATAAAGATAACTTTATAGAACTACCGTTAGGAGAGTAGCTCTTATAACCTTAGGGATACGTACGGCGCCGATTAATAATATTAATAGGAAAACCCGTTCCTAGTAAACGCGGTTCGGAACCTAAGTCTTTATAACCTATAAACTAACGGGAGAACCTTAATAGGCTTTAAACGTAATATTATATTAAACTACCAAGGTATACGTAATAAGATTCTATTAACTTAAACGAGTAATTATAGAGAATTCGAATGCTAATTTTATAATACTTTCGATCGGCTTTATAATTATAGCCGCTACCCGTTATTAATAAATATAACCTAGAATCGGTTCTATTATAGGAGTAATAAGCGATTATATTATCTCGAGAACGGAAACCCGGATAAGCTAGAGTTAACGCTAGTCCTAGGATCGATTATTACTTAAGCTAAGCGTAAAGGAGAACCGATCGCTTATTATATTTTATTTTACGTATATTGAACAGGAGCAGCGTGGGCACGCTAACGGAGGCACGAAACAAGGACTGCCCAACTGCCAACAACTGGCCCAGTGCCGATCAGACCTAAGATTACAGCTGTAAATAGCTGTAATCGGTTGATCGGCCAGCTGAAAACGGCAGCTGGGAAAGGAGACTGGAAAGGTAAAGACGAGGATGGCTAGAAAGGCATGGCAAGAAACGAGTGAATGGCTGTAGGTCGTAATATCTACAGGTCTAAGTCTAACTAATGAAAATATAAGTGCGCGACCTATATAAATATATATCGAAAAGGCTACGTGGCCTAGATCCACCGTACTATTACAGCCTCCCTAGTTTAATTAATCCGTAAGGAGTAATTAAACTCCTAATAATAGGTGCGGTGGCTCTCGTTCCTGTTGAACCTAATTAACCTGATCCCGATTAACCCTGATTAACTGAAAGCTAGCTAGTTTAATTAAAGGCTAATAGGATAAGTTAGGAAGAAATAGGGTCAACTGGGAACGATTGCAATAGCAATAAGTGGGTGGTGGGGTGGGTGACTAACTGCAGCCGTACCTGATCCTAAACCTAATTCCTAATTAATCCCGAACCTGTTTAATCGCTGTTAACTGGGAGCTGAGTTAGTTTAATTAACGATTAATAGGAAATAGGAAAGACCTGATAATAAGAACTAGGCTGGCGGAGCTATATCCTATAAACTAACCTAATTAACCTATTCCTAATTAACCCTGATTAACTGAGAGCGAGCTAGCTTTATTAGGGCTACTAAGAAATAACAGGGATTAATCGGAAAACAGGAACTGTAACGGGTAGGTAAAATAAGCGTAGCTCCCGTGAGAAATAAAGAAATAATCCCATACGATATAACGTAATCCCGTCCTTTTCGTCTATAACTAGCTTTACCGATCCTTTTAACTAATCCTAATCCTATAAACTAACTAATATATCCTGTTCATGCCCGACTATTTCCGTTTCTAACTCGTATCTAACTATTATTCGTTCGGTAGTATCTACCGGGCTTCCCTTAACCCTCGATCCCTCCTCTATACGTAGTTCTAGGGGCTCTGGCTCTTCCTACTAACCATATATCGGTAAAGGCGATAAGAGGGGTCTCCGGGTATTAACCTATAACTCGTTTCTTTCCTGTAGCTATTTCTGGGCTATCTTGTTTAATATCTTATTTATCTCGTATCGGTATCGTTTATAGGTCTATCGCGCTAATCGGTAGGTTCCCCGATTAGGTTCGTGGGTATAAGGTCTGTCGGTATCTTCGTGTGGTAATTGAGGGCATCGTGGTACCTTATCGGTTGAGGAGAAACCTCCCTAGGTGCCGTAACTAGCTGGAAGGGATAAAATAAGGGCGATCGGAGCTATCGGTAAGCCTCTTGTAATTAAAATAAACTGATTAATAACGAACGGATGCCTTTAAGCGCGTATAGTAAAAAGGGGGTAGTAGCGGTAACTTAGTCAGATTAACTAAGGGCGAAAAAACTACTATCTAGGTACTAGTAAAAAACGACGAGGCAAAACCAAATAAAAACGGGTATAGCTCCTTTAAAAGAGATAATTAAGAAACGAGGATAGGATAGATCTACTAATCGGCGAACGAGCTTTTAGGTAAGCTAATTAAAAGCTGATGGGAGGGCGTAGTTATTAATGGTCGCTATGGTTATCTGCCCTCCCGTTAATCCTGACCTAAAAAGGCTTAATCCGAAAGCTACGAAAATAGCTCCTGATTAACTGAAAAACAGGGAATCATCTAATCGACGTATCCTGAACTTAATAACTATAAAAACGGTCGCAAAAGGTTACTCCTAAGGCTGAGGTGAGGACGAGCTACTGGGTGGTCGCTACTGAACAGGAGCAGCGTGGGTACGCTGACGGAGGTACGAAATAAGGACTGCCTAACTGCTAATAACTGGCCTAGTACCGATTAGACCTAAGATTACAGCTGTAAACAGCTGTAATCGGTTAATCGGCCAGCTAAAAACGGCAGCTAGGAAAGGAGACTGGAAAGGTAAAGACGAGGATGGCTAGAAAGGCATGGTAAGAAACGAGTGAATGGCTGTAGGTCGTGATATCTATAGGTCTAAGTCTGACTGATGAAAATATGAGTGCGCGACCCATATAAATATACATCGAAAAGGCTACGTGGCCTAGATCCACCGCACCACTATAATATTAAAATTAGGAATCTCTAGAGTAAGTACGTAAGATAGTATATTACTACTTAACCGGAAAGCTAAAGCTTATATCCCTCGACCTACGATACTTTAAGAACGAGGAAGTAATACTAAAGTAGGAAAAGATACTAAGAGCTATATCGGAGATTAACGTTATTTAAATAGTCGAACGTAAATATAGCTACGAATTATACGAGACTAAGATCTTAGGTTATAATTAAACGAAGGGCCTTATTAACGACGAAGGTATTTATTATTATAAGGGAATTATTAAGATGGACCTAATCGAAGTTAACGTAGTTAAGCGAGCTAGAGGTCCTAACGGCGAGTATATCGAAAGAAAAGTACCCGATTAAGAGGATATAGAAGTCCTATCGTTATAACTTAAGCGTAGACCGACTAAAGCCGGTAAGAACGCTACTTCGAATACGAACGACCTAGCTAGGAAGGCGAAGATTATTAACGAGTTATTAAGAAAGTTTTAGCTAGATAAGATTAATAAGAATAATAAGAAACGTTTCGAGGTTTCGTAAGACGACTTAATTAAGTTTATATCCGGATTTTCGGAATAAGTAATAAAGTACCTTACGATACGCGTTATAAAGATTAACGAAGGTTAGCCTAAGGTTATTAAGATTATAAAGGAATAGGTATAAAAGGATCGGAAAGAAAGCGTTAAAATACCTAGCGTACCGTAAACTACTGCCCCGTTTATTAATCCTTCGAATAGAATAGCGGTAAATTCTATTATCGCAAAGGATATTAAAAATTATATCCGGCCTTTCCTTAAGCTAATAGTTAACGTAGGACCTAACGGAAACGAAGCTCTCGTATCTACGGTAATCGATATAAGGGCGTAGTTTAATATAATCGTAAAAAGCTACGTAAAGAAGTAGCGTGTTCTTATAACCGGTACTAAGGCGATATAGCGAGGTTTTAGATCTTCTATAGAGACCTTATATATAGGAATAATCGACGGTTTTATTTAGCTTACCGATTACTACCTTCGCTTACCGATTTACGTCGTTAAAGATAGGTTCGTTAGTAACTCCTTATTACTTAATATAAACTTCATTTTCTAGTCCCGTATAAAACTCGAATTCGACGGAAGTACCTTTATAGGAACCGTTAATTTTAACTCGGCCCGGATAATAATCCCTTTCGTTATTAACTTAAGAAGCGATACGTTACTAAGCCTTATATTCGGCGATTAAGAAAACTAAATGCCATTAATATCCTAGGCCGCTTTAATGACGTATATAGGCCTGAAAATGCGTTCCTAGCCGAGTACTTAGAAACCGACGCTAGCCTTTAAGCTAAAATTAATTATACCCGCCTTTATAACGACGATATAAAGGTAATACCTATTTCCGAAGCTAAGGATTCGTCGGCCTTTAAACTTAGTTTGGATAAAGGAGATAAGGCGATCGTTAGATTAAGCGACGAAGAATTCCTCTACGTCTTTAATAAAGCCGTTACGAAGGTAATTCGATATACGACGTAAGAATCGAAATAATATAAGCGAGACCTAGCCTTTATTTCGGAATTAACTTATTAAGTTAAACGTACGTTTTTAATTAATATTATATATAAACCTAAGTCGCGTAAAGTTTAGCCCGTAGATAACGTACCGTTAAACGGTTAAATACCGTTAGGAATATTCGATTAAAAGGATTAAGTAATAAGGGAGGTTAAATCGAAGTACGAACCGCTAAAGGTATTATAGCGCGATAAATCCTATAAGAATATTATATTAAGATTCGTTAGTAATCCCCGAGGTATTAGATTAATAACGGAAAGACTTAACGCTATTAAAGTAGGTTTATTAGATACGGAATTAACCGATTAAGAGAAAGACGTACTTATTAAGATCCTATACCGAAGAAAGATAGCCCTAGCCTAGGATTTCTTTAAAATCGGGAAAATCCGACCTAAGGTTTATCCCGATTATAAGATTAGGACGGTATTATATAACGCCTAGTAGGCTAAGGGTATCCCTATCTTAGTATCCCTTAAGGAACGAATAATCGAAGTCTTACGTATACGACTAAAGAACGGAATCTTAGAAGAGAGTTACGATTCTTATCGAAATACGTAATTCGTAATCGAAAAGAAAGATAATAATTTACGACTTATTAATTCTACGATAAAACTTAACGCTTAGATTATTCGCGACGCTTTTCTACCTCGAGATAGAAACTCCTTTACCTAAGAATTCGTTATATATTTAATCCTTATAGTCGTCGACTTTTTCTCTAGGTACGACTAGGTAACGCTAGCGGAAACGAGCCGTAATCTAACTACGTTCGTTATTCTTATTAGCCTTTTACGTATAACGACTTTATTATAAGGCGCGACGAACTTAATTACCGCTTTTTTCCGAGCCGTTATATAAATTCTTTACGATTTAATTCCTATTAAGTACGAGCCTTTTTTCAACGACGTTAGTATTAAAGGATTAGTATCGAGATACGATAACTAGGAGGCTTTTCCGGAAATATAACGCTTTATTCTAAAGTACTTAGAGAATATCGACGCCGTCCTTTTAAACTTCGAATTAGCCGATATTATTACTAGCGTCGTTAAGTTTACTTAATATAAAGATAATATAGTAATCGTCGGATATCTATACGGTATAAACGATAGGAAGTCCTCGGAAGCGAAGATAGTTAAGATTTTAAAATAAAAGTTATATAAGAATATAAACGAAGTAAGGTCTTTTATCGGTATTACGGCTTTCTTTAGGATATGGATCGACTATTACGTTATAGTCGTTAAATCTCTCTTAATATTAATACGTAAGGAAGTATACTTTATCTAGGGTATCGATTAATAATATACTATAGATTCGCTTAAGATTATTCTTATTAACGTACCGGTATTAATTATTTTAAATTATACCGTTAAATAGTTAATCCGAATAAAAGTCGACGTATTAAGAGACGGTTAGGGCTACGTATTAAGTTAGGATAATAATAAAGGTAATTTTAAATCTTCGAGATACGAGTTAGGGATCTAGAAAGGGGCGGAGTTAAATTATAACGCTACGAAACGAAAGTATTTAGGAGTCGTTAAGTTCCTACAATAGTTTCGAAACTACCTCTACGGCATTTACTTCGTACTTAAAACCGACGCTAAAGTATTAATCGCTTAGCTTAACGACGGATTCTTTAGTTTCCTAGGCGTTATCTTTATTAAATAAATAGCTTATATTAAGATATTTAGCTTCGATATTTACTATATACCTAGTAAGAGATACTTCGTTATAGACGGTCTTTTACGTAAACCTAGCGGCCCGAGCGACGACGACGACGATTAATAAAAAGGCGATATAAAGGACTTTATTAATATATAGCTTAATATAATATACGCGAATATAGTCGTATTACTTAACGTCGTCGAGTAATCTAACGATAAAGCCTTATCGTTATAACCGCCGGAAGAATAGTCGATAAAGTCGTAAGAAATAATAACGTTTCTTACGCGATTTTAATTACCTATTCTATTAAAAGATAACCGATTAATAGGGTATTAAAAGCGGTAGACTCGGTTTAAGAAAGAAGCGCTTAAATACGTCGTTTCGGAGGATATCCTATGGAGGAAGCCCGAGAAGTATAAGGATATACGACGCGTTATCGATTAGGAGAAATTACGTAAAGCTATAGTTAAGGATTATTACGAGGATTTCGGCTATAAGGAACGTACCTCGACTTACGATTGAATAGTTAAACTATATTATTAGCGCGGTATATTCGAATACGTCGCTCGAAAGGTTAAATCGTATCTTAGATACGAAAAAGGAAATAATACCCGGAAAGTCGATCCCGCTTTATATAACGAACTAATTAACGTTCTTATTTATTAGGTAATAAACGTATAGTATATATTAATAAATAATAGATTTATCGTAATAATCGAAGTACGAAACGAATTATTTAGTTTTTTCGAAGCCCGAGTTATTAGAAAGATAGATTTTCAAACGATCGCTAAGTTCCTTTAGGAGTAGATATTCTTATAATATGGCGTATTCCTAGTAATTAAATATAATAATAATTCCAAAAATAAAAAGGAAGTCCGTAAAGTAATAGAATTAATCGGTATTAAAGTTAAAGTCGGTATTATTTATTTCCCGTAATCTTAGGATATAATCGAAGTTAGGTATAAAGTAATTCGCGAAAGCCTTATAAAAGGTATAGACGGTAGCGATCGGGAATAGACGAACCTATTAAGGGTAATTATATAGGTAGATAGAACCTCGACGCGCTTATACGGAATATCGTTATACGAATTAATATATAAGCGTAAGGCTATTATTTTAATAAAGACCGTTATTTTAACTTAGCGTATTATAAATTAGAAGAATATCCCGGACCGGGAATCGCTTTTAGTTATATACGTACGATTAATCGAAAAACGCTAGGAAGATATATTAGCCGTAGCTAAGGTTTTAGCGGCTAAATATAAGGAAGCTATCCGGTACTAGGATAAGAAAAACGCTTACCGGATACGAAAAGAGCCCCTAAAAACCGACGACCTCGTATTATTATACGATACGCTACGATATATAAATAAGTCGATAGCCGTAAAACTAAAGTACTATTAAAAGGAATCGTATTTAATCGCGGAAGATTTAGGCTATAATCGTTATAAGCTTAAAGAACCGGATAAAGTTACGTTATTATACCTGGTTTTAGGCCATAGACTACGGAAATTTATTTAAGATACTAACGGGTTTTAGGAGCTAGAAAATCCAAAGGAGGACGAATAAATTATACGCTTACTACCGATTAAATATAAGGACTAGGAATCGACGATTATTAACGATTCCTAAGCTAAAGGAGGCCTAGAACTTATACCCTCGGTAATCGACGACGAAGAAGAAAAATGGTTAGCCCCGAACGATAAGGTACGAATTATAGTAGAAATATTAAACAGAAAGCTTAAAGGATACGAAGTTATACCTAACGATAAACCCGGACTAAGAAGATCGACCCGACTTAATAAATAACCCTTTTATTATAGTACGATAAGGTTATAATGCCTTAAAATAACCTACCTATACCGATCGAAGAGTAATAAAGCCTAGGAGCTTAATATATAATCGCTTTCCTAAGTAGGGGAGGAAAGGAGTTATTCCTATATGGTTATTAAACCGGTAGTTTATATACGAAATTAATACCTTAAATCATAATACTCATAGATACGTCCTCCTTATCTTACCTTAAAAGAAAGTATGTTTTTATAGATTATTAACGCCGATTAACGCGTTCTTATACTTAGATAAGTTATCCTTTACGTTTAACGTTAGGAATCCGGGATATTAATATCTTAGTATTACGTAATTATTATATTTTAATATAGGTATATTTTAATATTTAAAGTGAAAGTAAGGAAAGTAATTTATATTAATAAAAGTAAAAGAAAAAGGAAAGAAAAGGAATACGCGTTTAAAAATAAGATAAAAGTAACGTATATCCGCTAATTAATACCTCTCTTTTCCTCTCTGTCTTTTTACCTTATCCTTTATTTATTAATTACTAAGAAAACTAAAAACTTACTTACTTCCCGACCCCCGGAAAGTAGCGATTTTCGAGTTTATTATAGATAGTAATTCCTCCTTTGTTACCCGTATTATAAGCGGGTATACGGCTTAGTTTAGATTCTTTATTAAAGGGGGGTTGCGATTTATTTTCGCCCGTAAGTAGGCGAACCGTTCGTTACGAAATTTATAACGTATTCCGTTAATAGAGAAGAGGTAGACGCCGTAGGAGTATCCGAAGATACGATCGGGGGCTAGGGATCAGTAGGAAAAAAAGGGCTATATACTGTTACGGTTTTAAGAGCTATTCGCTGGGTAAAAGCCGTATATTAATAAACTAAAGCTAAACGAGGAGAAAAAGGAAGAAAGTATGCCTTATAGGCCGTACTTACGATAGCTGGCCTTATCCGCCGTAAGTACTAAGGGCCTAATTACGTATTATGCCCTAGTATTAGCTAAGGCCTTACTATAGGTATAGCCTATTATATAAGGTCCCCTCCCGGAAAAAAAAAGTACGCCCTACCGCCCTTTTCTTCGGCGTCTAGCCCTAATAACCTAACCCGTTTTTTTCCGCGCGCCTTAGGATACGTACCGTATCCTTAGGTACTACCTCCGTTCCCCGGGGTACGCTATTCGTTCCCCGGGTTACTAACTCCGCCGCCTAAGGTATTAATATATCCCTAGGCCTCCTCCTCCGTTCCGTTCGTTTCCCGGGGTATTAATGCTCCCCGGGTATAGCCTCTTTCCTTCCCGGCGGTTATATTATACCCCGGCGTCTCCTCCTCCGCCGTTTCTTTCCCAGGGCCTTTCGTCTCCCGGGGTACTATACCGGGCGCCTCTAGCCCCCCGGCGCTCTTCCCCCGGGTCCTACTCTTCCCCGGGATCTCCTCCTCTTTCTCCTTCTTCCTTTTCTTTCGTAGGTTTCCCGGGTTTCTTCGCCTCCCGGGTACGCTCTCCCGGTAGCTACTCCTCCCGAGAGCCTCCTCTCCCTATCCTCCTTCTCCTAAGGTATTACCGGCGTTCCGGGTATTATCTAATTCCCCGGTATATTATTTCCTTAAGGCCGCCGTTTCCGTCTCCCGGGTTACGTTATCCGTTCCCCGGGCTATTATCTTCGTTTCCCGGGGTATTATTATTCCCCGGGGCTAGTTCCGATCCTTTTATTAAACCGTAAAGCTTTAAAGCCCCGCGTACGAAGTCGCTATCGGCGCTTACTAGGTCTAGCCTAACTTCCGTAGCTACGGAATCGTCGGTCCGTTTACCGCCGTTTAAAGACCCTCGTTTATTTTCCGCTAGCGAATCCCGTCGGATCCGTTAAAAGACGTATTAAAGTACGCCGTCCGATTCGTTTAAAGACCATCGTCTATCGTCCGCTAGCGGAGTTTAAAGGGCTCCGCCTAAAGGCGTATTAAGGCGCGCCCTCCCGTCTACTACTAAAAGGCCTAGGGCTTCTCCTATCGTTTAAAGGCTAGGGACTTATCCGTACTACTAGCGGAGCCGCGAGGCTCCGCCGGAGGACGTACTAAGGTACGCCGTCCTTATTCGTTTAAAGACTATCGTTTATCTTCCGCTAGCGAAGCTAAGGGCTCCGCTTAAGGACGCGCGGAGGCGCGCCCTCCCGTCTACTACTAGCGCCGCTAGCGCCCTTATCGATATTAAGAGACCGATGGTTTCTCCGTAAACCGCTAGTACCTCTAGTGCCCTTATCGAAGTATTATTATTCTAGCCGAAACCTTGTCGTATTTCCTGCTATTCTAACGCCGTTCCTTCCTTATGTTACGCCTCGGGCGTTTTTAACTCGCGCCTCGGGCGCGGCTTAACTCCGTAAGCGCTATGCTCTAGCGCTTTACTATCTTTCTCCGGAAAAAAAATTTTCCGCTATTTTTAGCCGTAAATTTCGTCGATTTCGTCGTTCTTTTATCTCGAAATTACCGTCTAAACTACGTTTTCTCGGGGTTATCGGTCGTTTTCTTCGGTTATCTTATATCGGTTCTCGTTCGTAGGTACTACTACCGGCGCGTATATCTAAAAGCTAATACCGCCTTTCCGACTGCTAACTTAGCCGGCGTAAGTACTAGCATCGCCTTTCCTACTGCTAATCCCGCTCGCTAAGATACTACTACTGAATCGTTACTTCTCGTCGGTCTTCTTCGTAGGTACTGCCGGCGCGTATGTCCAAAAGCTAATACCGCCTTTCCGACTACTAGCTTAGTACCGCTTCTCTAAAGGCTATATCGCCGTTCTTATTACTAATTCCGCTCGCTAAGATGCTACTACTTCCGTAAAACGATAAAAGAAGGTTAGTCTAGCTTTTTATTACGGTTTTAAGAGCTATTCGCTAGGTAAAAGCCGTATGTTAATAAACTAAAGCTAGACGAGGAGAAAAAGGAAGAAAGTATGCCCTATAGGCCGCACTTACGACAGCTGGCCTTATCCGCCGTAGGTACTAAGGGCCTAATTACGTACTATGCCCTAGCACTAGCCAGGGCCCTACTATGGGCATAGCCCATTACATATACCCGCGTATTAAGGAGGAGCAGAGCGTACGCGATACTAAAGACCCGGATATATTTACTCGAAAGTATACTTTATCGAAGACTATAGTACGTACGATCGTCTAGGACGGATAGAACTAATATCGCTATATTAATCGTAAGGTAAGGAATCTAATATAATTATCGTATCTTAGCTATACCCCTTAGTCGTAAAAATATAATAGTCGTTAACCCGAAGGTATAAGAGATAAGGAAAGAAAAGGTATAAAACGTAAAAGTTACTTATTCGGTTATAGCGGTACGACGAAGTAACTTAAGCGCCTATAACTAAGATAGATATATTAATCGGAGAACGACGAATCTAATAACGAAAACGAATCTTTAATTAAGGTAAAAATAATAAAGATAGTAATCTAGCTAAGTAATAAACTAAATAATAAGTATAGCATGTCCCGTACTTACGGAAGCTATGGTTACTTTATATAGGCATAAGGCCTATCGTAGCGTATTACGTAATACATCAAGAGGGCATGTCTTACCGCACCACTACAGTATTTAACGGTATCGGAGGAGGCGAGCCGGCGCTCGTAATATTAGTAGGGTACCTCGTTAGGTATCCCGTATTATTAAACGAATAAACTAACGACGTAATAAAGATCCGTCGTTAGCCGACGGAAATATTCGTTAACTAAGCCCTTGTCACATAGAGAGCCACTTATACATGGCTCCCTACTCCTTCTCGAGTTGCTCGCTTACCTAACATAGCTCCCAGCTCGCTTATGTAATATAGCTCTTAGCTCCCTATCGTCTATATATAGGTAGCTCGTATCTCCTTTATTAATCTCCTTCCTTCTTAGATAGTTAGTTAATTTACCTTCTTCTTCCTACCTTCCGTTGCTCCTAAGAAGCAACCTCAGTGCCCACGTAGCTCTCCCAATCTACGTGTCAGCCCTTATTATTAATCTTTATAAATAACGTCCGACGGCGAAAGAATTAAACGTAACGGGCGAGGGATATAACGTAATTCTAGAGGTAAGTAACCTCTTAAAAGTCCTTACTTATAATTTCCTATACGATATACCGGCCGGCCGCCGGCCTACCTAAAAAATAAAACCGGACGTTACGAATTATTTTACTATTAATTAATATAACCTTCGATTAATAAATCTTATTGATATTAAGAGCTATATACCTAACGCTATTAATTTATTACCCGAATTCTTTCGATACTCCGGAGCTACCGGCTAATGATTACTTTCGGGCTTTGGTTTAACGGGCGGGAATATAAGGTATACGATACTTACTAAGGCTTAAGGATTAGCCGATTAACGTCCCGGAATTCTTCGGTAGAAGATAGACGGCGGAAGGATTCGTCGGGCTACTTATTTATTAGGTTTACCGGCGGCGGTATCGACTTAATCCGTTAATGCGTTACGGCTTTTTTCTTATCCTCCTTAGCCTTCTTAAACGTCCCGGCGATTTCTTCGTCGGTAATTCCCGTAGCCTTAAGCTACTCGAGTAGCTTAAGAACGGACGCCCGGTTTAGTTTAAGGAGTTACTTTTAGATGGTAGGGTTTATTATATATATATATATAAGAATAAGAGAAATAAGAACGACGAAATTATAAATCTAAAATTAAAAAAAATCGAAAAACGAATTAAAACGAAGATAAAGGACTTAGAGAAAGAAAGAAAGGAAGTAGATCGGGACCGTGAAATAGCGAGAAATATAAAGAAAGGTCGGACGAGAATAAGAGAATCGAATACGTTACCTAGGTCGTAAGTACTATACTTAGAAGAGTCTCGATGATACCTACCCTAACCTACGTTTAATTACGAGTTTACGAACGTACGTACTTATTATTTTATTAAGAGTATATAATAAGAAGTTATAAGCTAACGCGTTTCCTATTATAGCTTTATTCGTATACGGGGGAACGCGCTTTCCTAAAGCGTTAGCCGTAAAGGTATATCTAATTATATCGTTAATACGTCTCCTTTCCTCCCTTTCTTTTTCCTCTTTAGGCATTCTATTTCGAAAATCCCCCTCCTATGATTATTATATTTTAATTAATCTCTAGCCTATCTTTCTTATTATGAATTTAAATTCTTATTTTTACCTTTAATTTATTATCTTTTTTTTCCCTTTCCTTAATTCTTTTTTTTTATTTTTCATTATGTCTTCCTCTCGCTCCGCCGGAATCCCTTCCTCCTTTTCCCTTTCCTCCGTTTATAAAAACGTACGTCGTACCGATCTAACCGACTTAATAAAACTCCTACGGGAGATTCATAGTAATAAAGATAACTAAAGTAATATAAAGGAATACTAGCTTGGTATTTTAAATAATTACGATTCGGGGAAGGATCCGATCGAGCTAGGATCCGATATAGTCTAGGCCTTTCGGCTATCCGTTAATCGACCCCGAACCATGGATTAGTAGTTATAGAAATAAACGAGGGTAGCCTTAGCTAACTCTTTCGTATGCCTCGCCTACTACGACTACTAAGGAGGAGCAGAGCGTATGCGATACTAGAGACCCGGATATGTTCACTTGAAAATGTACTCTATCGAAGACTATAGTACGTACGATGGTCTAGAATAAATAAAACTAATATCGCTATATTAATCGAGAGACAAGGAATCTAATATAGTTATCGTATCTTAGCTATACCCCTTAGTCGTAGAGATATAGTAGTCGCTAGCCCGAAGGCATAAGAGATAAGAAGAAAAAAGGGGTAAAACGCAAAAGTTACTTATTTATCTATAGCGGTACGACGAAGTAACTTAAGCGCTTATAACTAAAATAGATATACTAATCGAAGAACGACGAATCTAATAATAAAAACAAATCTTTAATTAAGGTAAAAATAATAAAGATAGTAATCTAGCTAGGTAATAAACTAGGTAATAAGTATAGCATATTCCGTACTTACGGAAGCTATGGTTACTCTATATAGGCATAAGGCCTATCGTAGCGTATTACGTAATATATTAAGAGGGCATGTCTTACCGCACCACTATACTACCTTACTAACGAAGATATCCGCGCCTTTTATACCATAACTAACTACGACCTTAAAAATCGAAAGGCGGCCTTCGAAATAAACCCGTATTAAACGATAGGCTATCGGTCGGTAGGATCGTTTAACTTCCTAACCCGTTAATACCTTCTCGATAATCCTACCTTTATTTTAGTTTTTACGATCTATACGGATCTAATAAACCCCGAACGAATTATTACCGACCCTTTAAAGTTCTCTTAAGCCTATTTCGCTATAGTATTATACCTTTTCAAGCCCCGGAAATTATTTAGCTTTAATATAGTTAAGAACGGCGTCCTCGATCGAATAGCGTACGCGCTCGACTAATTACGGCGAGTATAAAAAAACGGTAATCTCGAGCTTAATATAATCCCTTAATTTACTTATTACGTCGCGCTAGTAAATTAATAAGATAGCTTTAATTATGGTTTTTAAAGCGGCATTTTACTATATCTTATCTTTAAACGACCGATCGAAATCGCGCGTTAGGCCTAGGAAAATAAGGGGCTTAATTTCCTTAATACTATAAAAGAATACGCCGAAGTAATAGAGTAATTTTATAGCGTTCGAATTTTAAAGGAAGGAATAGGTATCGTTAAGCGTTTTCGGTAAGCCGTAAATCATTAAAAGCGAATTAACCTTATTAACGTTATAATATCCGCTTAAAGTACGCCGATCGGCGAGCCTCCTAGCCGTAAATCCTCCGTCCGCTCGATCGCGTAAGCGGAGGTCCGCCGTTCCTTTATAGCCTTAGTACTTAATCCCCTTTACTTCCTAATATTAGCGGACGCTAAGCTCCGTTACGATAACCTCGTTAAGGTTACGACGCGTTCCTTTCCTTTCCCTAACCTAATAAGGATTAAAGCTTTCTAATTCGGGAAAACCTCTATACCGTATAGGTAAAGGAAAAATACCTAATTAACCCTTAGGACGCGGCCGCTCCCTTACTATTCCCCTAACTAGGAGGGCTAAGACGAAAATAAGAAGAAGGTAGCCGAAATAAAGAAAGAAAACGCCGATCGGGTTAGATCGATAAGGATAAACCGAACTAAGTTAGCCGTAAAGTAATATAAAGGCTTCCTTATTATATTAAACGAAAAGTTAAAGGCCCGGTCTTAATAATTAAATAATAGCCGGTAAAATGAAGTTTCGCGGTAGTTTTTAAAGGGAGATATTAATCGGGATATACCGTACTATCCTTTTTAATTTAATTATTCCTTACGATATAATTAAACTAAGAAGGCTATAGTAATATAGTAAGACATACCTTCTTAATATATTACGTAATACGCTACGATAGGCCTTATACCTATATAAAATAACTATAGCTTCCGTAAGTATAGGAGATGCTATACTTATTATTTAGTTTATTATCTAACTAGATTATTATCTTTACTATTTTTACCTTAATTAAAGATTCGTTTTTATTATTAGATTCGTCGTTCTTCGATTAGTATATTTATTTTAGTTATAGGCGCTTAAGTTACTTCGTTATACCGCTATAACCGAATAAGTAACTTTTACGTTTTACCCCTTTTCTTTCCTTACCTTTTATACCTTCGGGCTAGCGATTATTATATCTCTACGACTAAGGGGCGTAGCTAAGATACGATAATTATATTAGATTCCTTACCTCTCGATTAGTATAGCGATATTAGTTTTATCCATCTTAGACTATCGTACGTACTATAGTCTTCGATAGAGTATACTTTCGAGTAAATATATCCGGGTCTCTAGCATCGCGTACGCTCTGCTCCTCCTTAATATTAACCTAAGTAAGACGGTATATATTTTCGTAGTAAAAGAGATACTATTTTATAGATATAATATAATTTCGTAGATTAATAAATCATTTACTAATTTCAATTTAAATTCTTTCATAAGTATGATATCCTTTAATCTTAAATAATTTTATTTTAATTAAACCAAGGATAGATTATAAGAATAGATTATATGATAGGAAGAAGAATAGGAATTATATAAATAGGAATAGAAACGTATAAATAATGAACAGGGGCAGCGTGGGCACGCTGACGGAGGCACGGAACAAGGACTGCCCAACTGCCAACAACTGGCCCAGTGCCGATCAACCAAGATCACAGCTGTAAACAGCTGTAATCGGTTGATCGGCCAGCTGAAACGGCAGCTGGGAAAGGGAACTAGAAACAGGCAACGAGGATCGCGAGAAAAGGCATGGCAAGAAACGAGTGAATGGCTGTAGGTCGTGATGTCTACAGGTCTGAGTCTAAATGATGAAAATATGAGTGCGCGACCCATATAAATACACATCGAAAAGGCTACGTGGCCTAGATCCACCGCACCACTACAATAAACGCGTTAGTAAATATATGTAGGTATTTCAAAGGGTAATAAGGATACGCTAAATAAGAAAAACTCTATTTATCCCGTCGTTTTTATTAAGTATATGTATTTTCAAGGACCTATAGCGCGTTTTTTAGGTAATAAAAACAAAGTATCCCCTAAATGATACCCTCTCATAAGGCTATTTATAGAGGTATTTATAGGGGTATTTATAGAGGTATTTATAGAGGTATTTAACATGTAATTAATTTGTATAACAGGAGGTTTGACGTATTATAACTATCCTCTGGATAGGATTAAGAGGGTATATCTTACCGCACTACTATAATAGCTATGGAGTACTAATAATAATAATATATTTAATAAGAAAAACTTTATTAATTTCCTCTTTCTTATTAAATATATATATTTTAGAAACTTATAGCGCGTTTTTAGGTTCTAAGAATAGAGCATCTATTAAAAATAACTTTATATTTATGGAGTTATTTGTAAGGTTATTTATAATAATGATTCTAAGTATATTTATATAAATAATTTCTTCTTCATAATTAATCACTACAATAAGAGGTTTATTATATTATAATTATTCTTTAAATAGGTTAATAATTTAATAAATAATTTAAACTATAAAGTAAACTATATAAATACTTTTTAAAAACCTCATAATATTTAATACTTTTATATTGCTTTAATATATTAATTAATTAATCTTCATTTATTGTATAGCTATGAAAGATTTTAAAAACATCTTTTTACATTCATTGTTTAAAAATAATCTCAACTTTATTATTATTAATAGTAATAATAAATAATAAACTATAGTATTATACTATATTAATAAAATAATATATAACCTAGTTAAAGCAAGAAGAGTATAGAATTACCGTAGGTTATACGATTATCTACATGATTATATAACCACTCTATCCAACCCCACCGGGCGTACTGATTACTTAGTGCGAGGTCGCGACAACTTCGTGGATAGTCGTATCGCGGGATCAGACCGAGTCGCAAGCGGGCCCCTTCAAAGAAGACAGGGAAGAAAGGCTGCCAACGGAGCAATTAAAATTGCTAATTACGACGTCACCCAAAGGGGCTCCTTTCTCCATCTCGCCTAGCCAGGTATGTCATGAATCGCGGGTCCCGGGAATCTGTCATCGATCTACCCTACCTTGCTCCAGAGTCACCTCTAGCACCCTTTCTCTGGCTTCGTCAACTTCTCGTGGCAGTCTCGGGTCTCGACTGGGCAGCATCGCGTCCCGTTGGTAGTCCCAGTCCCGCCTTCGTTTTGTGCCGGGACAAACAGCCATACCCTGTTCCCTCTACCCCTAGCCCCAGTCGCATCCTGGCGTGGAATTTCTCTCTTCTCTACACTCCTCCATCCAACCCGTCTTAGACCGCTAGCATTTCATCAAGCATTGCTTCTAGTTTTGAGGTGCCCAGTCCTTGTCTCCTAGCTTTCTCCTTGTCCATCTTTCTTGCCTGAGTACCGCCTCGGCCTTTTGGCTAAGAAGGAGGGGAGGTAAAAGATGTCTACAGGTCCTAATCTAACCCCGGGTCAGCCAGACCGTCGAGATAGCTCTCAGTCAACCGACGACGCATATGAGAGCGAATTGGATGACCAGGAACGCCGACAACCTTCCTCAAAGTCGCCGTCCGACCTCCTCTCTGACGTATATCGAGGCATCAAGAAGGCTATCCCAACTCGAGAAGAGTCGCTCAGATTCGCAAGAGCACCCTCGAGACTGGCATTCAAAACATTCACCACTCAATCGGGAGCTACAGAGGCCAACCCCGCTCAGAAGCCCTTGCCTCCACAGCATGCAAGGAATCTGAGTCTACAAAACAGCCTCGAGAAACCACTCCCGGCACCACCGCCACCTTCTCTCTCACCGTCTTGCCCTGCAACCCCTCCAGGTCCATCCAGTGAACCGCAGAATAATCTAAGCGCCGTAGTCAATAGTGACATTGCCCACGAAGCACCTACGACCGGCCGGACGAGCATGATGGATTCCAATACTTCAATACCCCCCAATCAGATGTACAGCGGCGGACTGGATGCGAGCAGCAGCCAGAGTACCGTGGCTAGTTCCTCGCGAACTGATGCCGGGGACGGCCTGAAAGATAATCTTACCCCCCGGAGTAATGGGCAACTGTCAGCTGGCACGTCCCCGCAGGTTGCTCCAACGAGCAGGACTCCGGCCGTCGGCACCGCGGTCGGTACCCCCGCTACCTCGGGATCTTCAGCCCACCTCTCTGGGTTGATGTGTAATGTTCACCGGACTACCGGTCAGGAGCCGCACCCTTTAGTAGGCGCGACAACCACAATACTAGGGGACAAACTGTACGTCTTCGGCGGACGGATTCTGTCGAGAAGTCGACCAGCACCCCTTACTTCAGATCTCTACGAGCTAGATCTCATCCGGAGACACTGGAGCAAACTTGACACTACTGGGGATGTCCCACCGCCTCGCTACTTTCATTCCATGTGTGCCCTAGGCGATACGAAGATGGTCTGTTACGGGGGCATGTCGCCTACCACCTCTCAGCCCGCTTCTGCCTCCCCCGACCAGCAGCCCGAAGTAACGGTTATGTCCGATATATATATTTACGATGTGCCAAGTAAGAAGTGGACCTACGTCCCTTCGCAAGATGCGCCCCAGGGTCGGTACGCTCACTGCGCGTGTATCTTGCCCTCGCCTGCGACCTTTACATCCACCAAGGCACCTTTATCCGCCCTTCAACACAATCCATCTGGCGGGAACCCGAACGAAGGCAGGATCGGTATTAACATCGATGGAGCTGGGGGCGCCGAGATGGTGGTCGTCGGAGGCCAGGATGGAGCGAACCACTACATCGAGCAGATCAGCGTCTTCAACCTACGCAGCCTCAAGTGGACCTCAACGCAACCATTGGGAAAATCGTGCGGTGCGTATCGCAGTGTAGTTGCTCCTCTGCCACCAAGCGTCACCGCCAAGATTGGCAGGGTAAACAACGGTGGTTTGCGTCAGGAAAGCACGATCGGCCAGGAGGGCAAAGAACCGGGATCATCAATGCTGATCTACTCGAATTATAACTTCCTGGATGTGAAGCTTGAGCTTCAGATCCGTTCATCCGACGGCTCGCTCGCCGAAAAGGCGATGTCGGGTAGTTATTCTCCCCCCGGACTACGGTTTCCAAACGGCGGCATCATCGATACTTATTTCGTCGTTAGTGGGACGTATCTCACCAGTTCGAAGCAGGAGTACGCTCTTTGGGCATTGGACATGAGGAATTTGACTTGGGTGCGGATCGATACGGGCGGTAGCGTTTTCAGCCAGGGGAGTTGGAATAGGGGTGTCCTATGGAATAGGCGAAACATTTTTGTCATCCTGGGCAATCGCAAGCGGAGCCTAGTAGATGACTACAATCACCGCCGAATCAATTTCTCAAATGTCTGCATGGTCGAGCTGGAGGCCTTCGGCTTCTACGATAACCCTCGCAGGACGTCGCCGATGTCAGGCTTTATATCCTCGAGCAGTCCTTTCACCGCTCCTGGTCTCAGCATGGCTAGGAAGGCTGGCTGGACCGGGGGGGGCAGAGCCCACAGCCGTGCTGCTGAAGAGCTGGGTGAGAGGGCCTTGGCACTACGTGAGCTGGCGGACATGGATATATTATGCTTCCATGGGGAGCGGATTCCGGTCAATTCTCGAATTGTTGCACGTCGCTGGGGTCCTTACTTCGTCCAACTATTACGTGAGGGCGCGGCTACACAGGACGGCAGTGATTCGGTCACCTTGAGAACCGGCGTCTCGGGGCAGGCAGGAGCACGCATATCGACCATTACCATCACGCAGTCCAACAGGAATACAGCAGACAGTGGGTTATCCGTTGCGAGCACGCTCAACTCATCGTCCACCGGGTCCCTCAAGCAACCTAGCACCGCCGGCACGTCAATGTCCGGTGGTAGTGGCCTAACAGACCTCAGTACTATTAATTCCGCGCCGACGCCCGCATCCCTGCCGCCGAATTCTCGACCGAGATGTCTCTACCTTCCTCACACATGTCCCACCGTCCAGGCCCTCCTACACTTTCTCTATACATCAGCATTGCCACCCCCATCGTCGCCGCTTTGCACGCCGCAAATTCTGTGTTCACTATTACAGATCGCTCGGCCATACAAGATTGACGGGCTACTGGAAGCTGTCGTTGAACGTCTTCATGCGCGCCTCGATTCGCGTAACGCCGCCGCCGTGTTTAATGCTACGGCAATGGCAGCAGGAGGAGGTCGTGGAATTGACGGGAGTATGAACCCAAATACCCTCATAGCCGCCGACTCATCCATTTCTGGGACCATAACCAGTGGCCCCTTCGGCGACCGGCTACGGTCCTTGTCACAGTCCAGTGTTGAGGAATCGGCGAGCGGGCTAGACGGCCTCCGGATCAATACTAGCGTATCAGGAGCTCGGTCGGAGCCGGAGGAACTCAGCGCCACGACGAGCGCGTCAGGAAGCGAGTGGAGTAGCGAACTCGGTGACAGTGAAAGGGGTGGTGTGAGAGAAATTTGGAGTGGAGAACTCAGCAGCGTCATTGGATTGCAAAAGCGAGGGTTAAGAGGGCTCATGGAGGGACGGCGAATGAGAGCAACGGTTGACCGCGAACGGGACGGGGGCAGAAGCGAGAGAGTGGGGCCAAGAGTTGGCTTAGGAATCGGGGCATCTTGACCCGATTATCTCGAAGACACAGGGTTACAGAAGATGTAAAATATTTTCTTACATTTATATTAACTACCCTAAGAGTATGATGATTAAGTAGATAGTAAGCTTTATAGCTTTTTATGTATAATAAGTTTATGCAATGATAGAAACTATTTATTAAATAAATTGAAAAGTTATATTAAAATAAATAATATAATATAATTTTTTAAATTTTTTATATTTTTTATATTTTTAATATTTTTTATATTTTTTATATTTTTAATATTTTTAATATTTTTTATATTTTTTATATTTTTTATATTTTTTATATTTTTTATATTTTTTATATTTTTTATATTTTTTATATTTTTTATATTTTTTATATTTTTTATATTTTTGTAAGCATGTAAGCATGTAATCGGTTATGTATAGTAAAAGAATTAGCTCTGTTCTAATAGTAGTTAATGTGAAGCTAAAAGGTATATAAAACGGCTTGTAAAAGGCTACGTAAATAGCTTTATTTTATTAACTATTTATCCTATTATTACGTAGCTATTGATAGGAGCTACGTATACGAGAGTACGCGTGAGGAATTCTCTTACGAGTAATGTAGTAGTGCGGTGGATCTAGGCTACGTAGCCTTTTCAATATCTCTTTATATGGATCGCGTACTTATATTTTCATTAGTTAGACTTAGACCTATAGGCATTGCGACCTAATAACTATTTACTTGTTTCTTATTATGCCTTTTTTCGCTATCCTCGTTACCCTCCTGTTCTAGTCTCCCTTTCCTAGCTGTCGTTATTAGCTAGCCGATTAACTGATTATAGCTATTTATAGTTATGATCTAGTATTACGTAGATCGGGAGAGCTACGTAGTAAGGAAGAGCAGAGCGTACGCGATGCTAGAGACCCGGATAGGTTCACTCGAAAGTACACTCTATCGAAGACTATAATACGTACGATGGTCTAAGATAAATAAAACTAATACTACTATATTAATCGAGAGATAAGGAATTTAATATAATTATCGTATCTTAGCTATATCCCTTAGTCGGAGAGATATAGTAGTCGCTAACCCGAAGGCATAAGAGGTAAGGAGAGAAAAGGAGTAAAACGTAAAAGTTACTTATTCGGTTATAACGGTACGACGAAGTAACTTAAGCGCTTATAATTAAGATAGATATACTAATCGGAGAACGACGAATTTAATAATAAAAACGAATCTTTAATTAAGGTAAAAATAATTAAAATAACAATTTAATTAGGTATTAAACTAAATAATAAGTATAATATAACCCGTACTTACGGGTACTATAGTTATTTTATATAAATATAAGGCCTATCGTAACGTATTACGTAATATATTAAAAAGATATATTTTATCGTATTATTATAGCTTCCTTAGTTTAATTATACCGTAAGGAATAATTAAATTAAAAAGGATAATACGGTAAGTTTAGATTAATATCTTCTATTAAAAAGTATTACGAAACTTTATTCCTCCGGTTATTATTTAACTACTACGGCCGCGTCTTTAATTTATTATTTAATATTATAAGGAAGCTTCTTTATTACTTTATAGCTAACTTAGCCCGGTTTATCATTACCGATCTAACTCGATCGGCGTATTCTTTCTTTATTTCGGCTATCTTCTTTTTAGTTTCGTCTTAGCTTTCTTAATTAAGGGGATAGCAGGGGAGCGGGCGGGTTCCGAGGGTTAACTAGGTATCTCTCCTTTACTTATACGATATAAAGGTTTCCCCGAATGAAAATGCTCGGATCCTTACTAGGCCGGGGGAAGGAAGGGAACGGGCTATAACCTTAACGAGGTTATCGTAACGGAGCTCGGCGTCCGCTAATACGAGGAAGTAAGGGAGATTAAGTATTAAGACTATAGAAAAACGACGGACCTCCGCTTACGTAATTAAACGAACAAAGGATTTACGGTTAAGGAATTTATTAATTAGCGTATTTTAAGCGGACGTTATAATATTAATAAGGTTAATTCGCTTTTAATAATTTACGGCTTATTAAAGACGCTTAACGATACTTACTTCTTCTTTTAAAACTTAAACGTTATAAAATTACTTTATTACTTCGGCGTATTTTCTTATAATATTAAGGAAATTAAGCCTCTTATTTTCTTAGGCTTAACGCGCGACCTCGATCGGTTATTTAAAGATAAGATACGGTAGAATACCGCTTTAAAAACCTTAACTAAAGCTATTTTATTAATTTATTAACGCGACGTAGTAAGTAAACTAGGAGGTTATATCGGGTTCGAGGCTACCGCCTTCTTAGGCTTACTATAACTAGCCGAGCGCGTACGCCGCTCGATCGAAGGCGCCGTTTCTAACTATATTAAAGCTATATAGTTTCCGGAGCTTAGAAAGGTATAACGCTACGGCGAAGTAAGCCTAAAAGAACTTCGAAGGATCGGTAATAGCTTATTCGGGGTTTATTAGATCCGTATAAATCGTAAAAACTAAAGTAAAGGCGGGGTTATCGAGGAGGTACCGGCTGGTTAGGAAGTTAAACGATCCTACCGATCGGTAGCCTATCGTTTAATACGGGTTTATTTCGAAGGCCGCTTTTTTACCTTTTAGGTCGTAGCTTATTATAATATAAAGGATACGGATATCTTCGTTAGTAAGGTAGTCGTAGCGGACGATATAAACGAGAGAGTTAGTTAGGGTTACCTTCGTTTACTTTTATTATTATTAATTTATAATTCGGGGCCGATTAGCGGATAGCCGGAAGGCCTAGGCTATATCGGATCTTAGTTCGATTTAATTTCTTCCCGAATCGTAATTATCTAGAATATTAAGTTAGTACTTCTTTATATTACATTAGTTATGTTTATTATTATAAATCTCCCGTAGGAGTTTTATTAAGTCGGTTAGATCGGCGCGACGTACGTCTCTATAGACGAAAGGAAGGGGGATTCCGGCGGAGCGGGGGGAAGATATCGTAAAAATAAATAAAAAGAATTAAGGAAAGGGGGAAAAAAGATAATAAGTTAAAGGTAAAAATAAGAATTTAAATTAGTAATAAGAAAGGTAGGCTAGAGATTAATAGGAATAAAATAATTATAAGGGGGGGATTTTCGAAATGGGATGCCTAAAGAGGAAAAAGAGAGGGAGGAAGGGAAACGTATCGACGATATAGTTAGATATACCTTTACGGCTAACGTTTTAGGAAAGCGCGTTTTTCCGTATATGTATAGAGTTATAATAGGAGATACGTTAACTTATAGCTTCCTATTATATGCTTTTAGTAAAGTAATATTACGTAGCTAGCGAGAGCTAAGCTTGGGTTAATAGGTTATTCGTAAAGGGAGTAATAGAATACGGGTAAGAAGGTATATATTAACTAACTAGAAAAGAGGGAAAGCTACGAAAGAGTATAGAGCAATCTATAAGTATATATAGTAGTACTTAACTAGCTTAGGTAAGCTAGGTAGTTCCTATTAGGAGTATATGCCTACGTAATATACCCCCTAGTTAAGCTTACGATAGTAAGGTTAACTATAGTCCTTTACTCGCGATAATAACCTAAGGGGGTTATTCCTTAGTCTCGCTATGCCTCGTTAAGGTTAATCGATTACTAGGTACTTTATCTCGGAGTTCCCTATATTCCCTTATCCGTATATACTCCGGTTTATTACTAATAATATTTTCTCCTAAGTTATATACTCTTCGTACCCCCTACTTAATACTCTATAATCTATTATAAATAAAAGTAATTACTCGCGTAATTACTCGTATAATTATCCGTATAATTACTCGTATAATTATCCGTATAATTACTCGCTTTCGATTAAGCGGTAGTTAGCTATTATAGTAGTGCGGTGGATCTAGGCTACGTAGCCTTTTCGATGTATATTTATATAGGTCGCGTACTTATATTTTCATTAGCTAGACTTAGACCTATAGATATTACGACCTATAGCTATTTACTCCTTTTGCCATGCCTTTCTAGCTATCCTCCTTTGCCCTTTTTTAATCTCCCTTTCCCAGCTGCCGTTTTTAGCTAGCCGATTAACCAATTATAGCTATTTATAGCTATAATCTTGGTTAATCGGTACTAGGCTAGTTATTAGTAGTTAGGTAGTCCTTTTCGTGCCTCCGTTAGCGTACCTACGCTGCTCCTGTTTAGTGGCGACTACCTAGTAGCTCGACCTTACCTCATCTTAAGAGTAACCTTTTACGACCGTTTTTATAGTTAATAGGTTCAGAATTCGTCGATCAAGAGATTCCCTGATTTTTAGTTAATTAGGAGCTATTTTCGTAGCTCCAGAGCCGTTTTCGTAGCTTTTAGATTAAGCCTTTTTAGGTTAGGCATTAGGATTAATAAGAAGGGCAGACAACTATAGCAACCATCAATAACTACGCCCTCCCATTAGCTTTTAATCAGCTTACCTAAAAGCTCGTTCGCCGATTAGTAGATCTATCTTATCCTCGTTTCTTAATTATTTCTTTTAAAGGAGCTATGCCCGTTTTTATCTGGTTTTACCTCCGTTTTTAATAGTGCCTAAATAGCAGTTTTTCTCTCAGTTAATCTAACACCGTTACCGCCACTACCCCCTTTTTACAACACGCGCTTAAAGGCATCCGTTCGTTATTAATCAGTTTATTTCAACCGCAAGAGGCTTGTCATCCGATCGCCCTTATTTTATCCCTTCAAGCCAGTTACGGCACCTAGGGAGGTTTCTCCTCCCTAACCGATAGGTACCACGATGCCCTCAATTACTAAGAAGATACCGACATACCTTATACCCACGCTACGAACCTAATCGGGACCTACCGATCAACGCGAAGACCTACAGACGATACCGCGATATACGAATTAAACAGGATATTAAACAAGAAAGCCTAGAAAAAACGGTCATAAGTCATAGTCGGAAATAGTCATAATAATGCCCGGAGACCCCTCTTATCGCCCTTACCGATATATAGTTAGTAGGAAGAGCCTAGAAAGCCCCTAGAACCACGTATAGGGGAGGGATCGAGGGTTAAGGGAAGCCCGGTAAATGCTACCGGACGAATAACAGTTAGAACGGTTATACGAAAAATAGTCGGGCATGAATAGGATATATCAGTTAGTTTATAGGATTAGGAATTAGTTAAAAAGGATCGGCAAAAGATAGCTATAAACGAAAAGGACGGAAATTACGTTACATCGTATGGGATTATTTCTTTCGTTTCTTACGGGAGCTACGCTTATTTTACCTACCCGTTATAGTTCCTATTTCCTAACTATTAATCCTTGTTATTTTTTAATGGCTTTAATGGACCTGGCTCGCTTCTAATTAATCAGGGTTAATTAGCAATAGGTTAATTAGGTTAGTTTATAAGTTATAGCTCCACTAGCCCAGTTATTATCGGATCTTTCCTGTTATTTCCTATTAATCGTTAATTAAACTAACTCAGCTCCCAGTTAGTAGCGATTAAACAGGTTCGGGATTAATCAGGTTTAGGATCAGGCACGGTTACAGTCACCCACCCCACCACCCACTTATTACAGTTGTAATTATCTCTTGTTATCAGGATCACCTATTTACTTAACTTATCCTATTAGCCTTTAATTAAACTAGCTAGCTTTCAGTTAATCAGGGTTAATCGGGATCAGGTTAATCAGGTTATTCAGGATCAACAGGAAACGAAAGCTACCGTACCTATTGCTATTAGGAGTTTAATTACTCCTTACGGATTAATTAAACTAAGGAGGCTATAGTAATGCGATAGATCTAGGCCACGTAGCCTTTTCGATGTATATTTATATAGGTCGCGTACTTATATTTTTATTAGCTAGACTTAGACCTATAAATATTACGACCTATAGCCATTTACTCCTTTTACCATGCCTTTCTAGCTATCCTCCTTTGCCCTTTTCTAGTCTTCCTTTCCTAGCTACCGTTTTTAGCTAGCCGATTAACCGATTACAGCTATTTACAGCTATGATCTTGGTTAATCGGCACTAGGCTAGTTATTGGCAGTTAGGCAGTCCTTTTCGTGCCTCCGTTAGCGTGCCTACGCTGCTCCTGTTCACTATATAGGTAATATAGTAATAATTACTCTAGTATTAATACTAGGATTTAATCTCCTTTATTATTATCGCGCGCGCTCGCGCGCGTTACCTATGCTAACCGATTCTACCGTTTTTTCTACGAAAGCGGTTAAGTATAAATATATCTAGGATTTCTCGCTCTCGAATTAAACGTACCTCCCTCTCTTTCTTTCTTTCCTAGGTTATTCGTCGTAGGTATATATACCTAACTATAATTAAGTAATTCTATTAATTACGTAATCGTAAGCTAATATAACTAATAAAGCTTTATTAATTTATTATTATAAGGTAAGTTTATTTTCTTTATAATCTACGTAAAGCGTAACTCGCGTATTATACGAGTCGTAATATACTTTCATTAAGTAACCGTAGGATAGTAACTCGACTTATCGCGATAAGGGTTATTATTTATAACTAATATATTATACTTAATATTAAAGTATCCTAGGATAATAAAGCGACCGTTAATTACTTTATATTAATGAATAAAAGGTTATTTAAAATAATTCGTTTATTACTTACTTATTATTTACCGGTAGTAATATAATACCGTAATTAACGATCTTTTAATATATCTAATACTTAAAAAGCTTCGTAAGATTATATTAGTACTTTAAGGTACCGTAGCCCCGTTAAAATAAAAGGTACTCGGCCTCTCCGCCGCGAGTACCTAGCCTCTTACCTCCCGTATACGTACGGGAAATAACGCTAAAACTTCGGCCGGTAGCTAAGCTCGCCGCGGAAGGATACCTTTTACTCCCGGGTCCGGGGCTTTAGTTATTACTTAGCTCCTTAAGGACCCTTTTATCGATAAAGGCGACGTCGATATAATTATACCTAGTTTCTTAGCGTAACGTACCTAAGCCTTAGTTACTCGCGCCCGTTAAGATACCGTATCCC
Source organism: Durotheca rogersii (assembly GCF_024521655.1). Classification (NCBI taxonomy): domain Eukaryota; kingdom Fungi; phylum Ascomycota; class Sordariomycetes; order Xylariales; family Xylariaceae; genus Durotheca; species Durotheca rogersii. The sequence continues at coordinate 25,774 of NW_026251286.1, read as the reverse complement.
GAGTTATTAAGGTCTTTACCGACGAATCTTTTAAGAAGGAGTCTTCCGAGGAAGACTCCTTCTCTTTATACGAAGGAATAATCGAGAAAAGCGACCGCTTAGTTATATTAATTACTCGTAAGGTTTTCCCGTGTAAAAACCGAGCCTAAACTTACGTATATTAGGTTACGTCTTCTAATAATATCGCTATTACTCGCGTAACCTAAGCGGCTACTATTATTATTACTCTGATCCGTAGTAATATCTTTAAACGAAAACGAAGATAAGAATAAAAACGTAGCGCTTTATCGATTTCCGGAATAACTACCGGCCTTATTAATTCCTCTAGCCCGGCCGCTCCGGCGGTTCCGTTTAATACTCCCGTTACGCCGGTCGCTTTAGCTTTTACTACTACCGGTTTAAGAATTACTTCGGTTATTTATAATCGAAAGTACGGCGTTCGTCGCGTAGTTCCTTACTTAACCTATATACGTAGTACGGCTTAGAATAGGTCTACTAGAAAGTACTTCGATTCTTTCTAGAGTATTAGCTACTATTACCGCTACTCTTCCGGTTACGCTTACGTATCTCTATAAGTATTCTTATTTCTATACGTCGAGGTCTAGAGCTAATATTATATAGGGCCGACGCTCTGGTCCTACCGGCTACCTATCTTATCGTCGCCTGTATCGAGGCTTCGGCTAATATATAAGCTATATTCCGCGTTAGTTAATACTCGCTAACGTTACTTTACAAGTCCTTAATCTCGTTACGATAATAAAGAAGCTCTTAATCTTTTACTAAAACGGAAAGTAAATACCCGCGGTTCCCGAAATCGCCGAATTACGACGAAGCGCCGCTAACTCTGGTTAATTTACTTAGCTAGGCGTAAGTCCTTCCGTTACTAAGTCCTTAACCGCCGTAGCCGTACCTACCCTTAGTTTTATACCTATTAGCCCTTTTATCGCTTTAGCTAGCGTAAGTAACATTTCCGCCGCTTTATCGACCGTAATACCTAGCGTAGCCTCGTCGGCCGCCGCTCCCGAATAGGGATTAAACGTAGAAATAAAGAGCGTTAAAGAAGAGGAAGTAGGAGAGTAATTTTCTAAAGACGAAAAGTAATCTTCTAAGGAAGTAATATCCGAAGTCGCTTACGATTATCCGCTTATTTTATTCGAGTAATACTTATACGAAGTATTATACCGATAGGTTAATCGCTTATACGAGGAAATTATCGAATACTAGAACGAACCGGCTAGTACTCGCGTATCCCGTTAATTTAGCCTTACTTATTATTCCCGTAGTTAAGTTCTTTATTTTAAAGTAACTTTCTTATACTAGGATTTAAAAGTAATACGAGTTCGGTATTTAACGGTAAGAAAAGCTATCTCTATATAGCCGTAGTACTTTATACTTATATATTAACTAATTAAGAGAAGAATTTACGTACCGGTAGTACTTACGGAGACTCTTTAAGTATTATCGTAACTATTTCTCCGCGAATATCCTATAGGTTAAGTAATGCTTTAAAATACTCGAACGATTAACGTAATAAAGCTTTCGTAAGTCCGTTTATTAATATTTAATTAATAAAGAGGTAGATTACTTCGAAGATACCCTTTTAATACTCCTAACATAGCTATATATTCTATATGTCTATATAGCGTAGCCTAGTATTAATCCTTTCTTTCTCCCCTATTACTAGTCTTATCGTTTACTAGTTATCGCTATATATCCTCTAAAGTTCTCTTAGCTTTAGGGTAATATTCCTAAAGAAACGTTTAAGAGTTATTATTTCTTTAGCTATATACTTTAAAGCGAATAATTTAGCTTTAATCGTCGATATCGATACTATATCTTAGCAAGCGGCTCTTTATATAATCGAACCTTTAAATAGGAATATTACGTATCCCTAAGACGACTTTTTTAACTCGGAATCGTTTATAAACGAAGCGTTATTCCTAATTAAAAGTACTGAACAGGAGCAGCGTGGGCACGCTAACGGAGGCACGAAACAAGGACTGCCTAACTGCTAACAACTGGCCCAGTGCCGATCAACCAAGATCACAGCTATAAATAGCTGTAATCGGTTGATCGGCCAGCTGAAAACGGTAGCTGGGAAAGGAAAGACTAGAAAGGAGGCAATCGAGGATGGCGAGAAAAGGCATGGTAAGAAACGAGTGAATGGCTATAGGCTGTGATATCTATAGGTCTAAGTCTAACTAATGAAAATATGAGTACGCGACCTATATAAATATATATCGAAAAGGCTACGTGGCTTAGATCTACCGCACTACTATAGCCTCCCTAGTTCAATTAATCCGTAAGGAGTAATTAAACTCCTAATATAACAGGTGCGGTGGCTCTCGTTTCCTGTTAATCCTAAATAACCTAATCAACCTAATCCCGATCAACCCTGATCAACTGAAAGCTAGCCAGTTCAATCAAAGGCTAACAGGATAAGTCAGGAAGAAACAGGGTGATCCTGACAACTGGGAACGATTGTAACAGTAACAAGTGGGTGGTGGGGTGGGTGACTGCAACCGTGCCTGATCCTGAACCTGAACCTGATCAATCCCGAACCTGTTCAATCGCTGCCAACTGGGAGCTGAGCCAGTTCAACCAACGATCAACAGGAAACAGGAAAGATCTGATAACAAGAACTGGGCTGGCGGAGCTGTAACTGTAACTGACCTGATCAACCTGTTCCTGATCAACCCTGATCAACTGGGAGCGAGCCAGGTCCATCAGGGCCATTAAGAAACAACAGGGATTAATCGGAAAACAGGAACTGCAACGGGCAGGTAAAATAAGCGTAGCTCCCGTGAGAAACAAAGAAACAATCCCATACGATATAACGTAATCCCGTCCTTCTCGTTCATGGCTATTGCCGATCTTTTTTAACTAATTCCTAATCCTATAAACTAACTAATATATCCTATTTAATACCCGTTTCTATGACTCGTTTCTAGCTATTTTCGTATAACCGTTCTTATATTCGTCCGGCAGTATCTACCGGGCTTCCCTTAACCCTCGATCCCTTCCCTGTACGTGGTTCTAGGGGCTCTGGCTCTTCCTACCAACCACATATCGGTAAAGGCGACAAGAGGGGTCTCCGGGGTTTAACTTATAACTGTTCTGTAACTATGACTGTTTTTTTTTTCTAGGCTATCTTGTTTAATATCTATTTAATTCGTTCGTATCGGTATCGTTTATAGGTCTATCGCGCTAATCGGTAGGTTCCCTGATCAGGTTCGTGGGTATAAGGTCTGTCGGTATCTTATTGTGAGGGCATCGTGGTACCTATCGGTTAGGGAGAAACCTCCCTAGGTGCCGTAACTGGCTGGAAGGGATAAATCAAGGGCAATCGGAGCTATCGGCAAGCCTCTTGTAATTAAAATAGATCGATCGGTAAAAGAACGGATGCCTTTAAGCGCGTGTTATAAAAGGGGGTGGTAGCGGTAACGGTGTCAGATCAACTGATTGAAAACTGCCATCTAGGCACTAGTGAAAAACGACGGAGGCAAAACCAGACGAAAACGGGCATAGCTCCTTTAAAAGAGACAATTAAGAAATGAGGATAAGGGTAACTACTGATCGGCGGACGAGCTTTCAGGTAAACTAATCAAAAGCTAATGGGAGGGCGTGGGTTGTTCAGATGGTCGCTATAGTTATCTGCCCTCCCGTTAATCCTAACCTAAAAAAGGCTTAATCCGAAAGCCACGAAAAACGGCTCTGGAGCTACGAAAACTGCTCCTAATTAACTGAAAAACAGGGAATCTCCTGATCGACGAATTCTAAACCTGATGACTGTAAAAACGGTCGCAAAAGGTCGCTCTTAAGATGAGGTAAGGTTCGAGCTATTAGGTGGTCGCTATTAAATAGGAGTAGCGTAGGTACGCTAACGGAGGTACGAAAAGGACTGCCTAACTGCTAATAACTGGCCTAGTGCCGATCAACCTAAGATCATAGCTATAAACAGCTGTAATCGGTTGATCGGCTAGCTAAAAACGGCAGCTAAGAAAGGAAGAACTAAGAAAAGAGGTAACGAGGATAGCTAGAAAGGCATGGCAAGAAACGAGTGAATGGCTGTAGGCTGTGATGTCTACCGGTCTAAGTCTAACTGATGAAAATATAAGTACGCGACTCATATAAATATATATCGAAAAGGCTACGTGGCCTAGATCCACCGCACCACTACAGTACCTACGCGCTATTATTCTTATCCCTATACCTTATGTTAAGGAAGCGAGTAATATATAAGTATTTAATCGTTTAATTAATCGCTTTAAAGTATTAAGGTCCTAGATAAGTTAGGAAATAGAATAGTTAGGACGCTACGAAAGCGACGTCTAGGCATATTATAATTACGCTATAAAGTAATAACCTTACTTTTTCCTAGCATTTCTTAACTTATTATTTCGAAATAACGCTTATATATTGTAGTAGTGCGGTAAGATATGCCCTCTTAATACATTACGTAATACGCTACGATAGGCCTTATACCTATATAGAGTAACTATAGCTCCCGTAAGTATGGGATATGCCATACTTATTATCTAGTTTATTACTTAACTAGATTACTATCTTTACTATTTTTACCTTAATTAAAGATTCGTTTTTACCATTAGATTCGCCGTTTTCCGATTAATATATCTATCTTAGTTATAGGCGCTTAAGTTACTTCGTCGTACCGCTATAACCGAGTAAGTAACTTTTACGTTTTACCTCTTTTCTTTCCTTACCTCTTATACCTTCGGGCTAGCGACTACTATATTTCTACGACTAAGAGGCATAGTTAAGATACGATAACTATATTAAATTCCTTATTTCTCGATTAATATAGCGATATTATTTTTATTTATCTTAAATTATCGTACGAGTTATAGTCTTCGATAGAGTATACTTTCGAGTAAACCTATCCGGGTCTCTAGTATCGCGTACGCTTTATTCCTTCTTAATAGTAACTACCTTATAACTTTTTCGACCCCTTAACCTTTAGTTTACGGAATTTCTATTACGTTATTAGGATTTAAAGAATACCGATCGCCGTCGGCGCCGTTATTTAATCCGCGAAGTAGTTCGCGTTTTACGTTAAATAAAGTATCCCGCCTTATAGTTATTAATCTACTATAGGGAGGTACGTATAAGCCCGGGAACTTTTATAATAATATTATTATTATTAGGATAGCGCTTAGCCCTTAATACTTATAACGTTAATAAGCTATCGATACTACGATATAATACGACGACTAAACCGCGTTTATACCGATTAAGACATCCTTCGTATAGTTATTTATTTATTATACGGAGGAACCCGTGAAACCCGGGAGAACTTTCGTCGTAATACTACCGCTACTAGGGATAATACTTAGCCCTCGATACTAACCGCTTTTCCGAACCGCTAATAATATAGTATATCTCGTGCGAATAAATAAAGCTTATAGCGATTAAAACAGCCCCCTTATAGTTATTTATTTATTATATAGAAGACGTACGAACGCTATAGCATAAATTACGATAACCTATACGACCCGCTACTCCCTTACTAATATTAAAGGCGGATAAAGGCTAATAATAATTATATCCTAACTAACCTTACGATAGTTTCTTTTTTCTTCTAAACCTATTAATCGATATAAATTAAATATATAGATATTAATAACTTATTATGCTAGAGGTATTTTAAGATACCTAAGCGTAGCGATTCGACGATATAATATATGATATAATATAGATATTTATATTAATAATATAGATAGGAATTAATAAACTAATAACTATTAGTAACCGATAGTTTTAAAGAGAACTAAGAATTAATATTAATAAAACTACGTAGATATAAAGGATTAAGGAAACGGAACTAGAGTCGAGCTAATAAGTATACCTATATATAAGCTAGCCTTATATTACTAACTAATACCTAATATAACGAGAAGTATTAATATAGGCGTAAAACGACGCCTAGCGGTAATACCGCTAATATTATTAAATAGCTCCCGTTAGATCGAAACCGGCCTATGGCTATAACTAGTATCGTATCTAGCGCGATTTTCTACTCGGGATCTATTCCTTATACGTATTACCTTAACGAAGGTTATACGTTAAGAGTTCTAGACCTTAATGGGAGGAATTATCGTCGACTTATTTATAATAATTAAACTATTAGTCTAAGGAATACGTATCGTACTTTAGTTAGGTATTAGCCGATTAAAGAAGCTCGTATAATATCCAGACCCTATCGATCGAAATAATATAATGTTACATAAAGAGCCACTTATATATGGCTCCCTACTCCTTCTCGAGTTGCTCGCTTACCTAATATAACTCCTAGTTCGCTTATGTAATATAGCTCGTAGCTCCTTATCGTCTATATATAGGTAGCTCGTATCTCCTTTATTAATCTCCTTCCTTCTTAGATAGTTAGTTAATTTACCTTCTTCTTCCTACCTTCCGTTACTCCTAAGAAGCAACCTTAGTACCTACGTAGCTCTCCCGATCTACGTATTAGTTACAAGCCCGGCAGCCCTTCTAAGGACCTAAGTTAACTAAGGTCTTAATATATAAGCTTCCGAGTAATCTTATTATTTATCTCTATTTCTTTAATCTCTCGATTAATCGTTTTTCTTTTAAATATCGCTTTCGTTTTCCTTTCGAGTAATATATTTATAGTAATAACTAATACTAGCGGAGACTTCTTTATTAAAAAGCTACCTATTAATATTAACCTACGTAACTTCGACGAATATCTACGATAGTTTATTACTTTCTAAAATTACGCTAAGTAATTCGATATTTAAAAGGATATTAATTCTAATGCGAACGATTATAAGCTAAGTTAGGCGATACTTTTATCGCTCGAAGAATTCATTACTTAGGAAAAGGAGCGAGCGAGGAAGTAATACTTCTAAGCTTTCTATAAATAGGTTAAGAAAGATCCTAAGACTCGTAGGGAGGAGCCGAAAGCTCTAACCGAAAACCCGCATTACCTCTTTATCGAAGAGCATAAGTAATTATTCGAATAAAGTCGCTCTTAGGAATCTTAAGCTACTATCGCCGGTAAAAGTTACCGAGCTCTTTATTATTAAATTATATCCTCGGTTTCTATTAATTATTTCGAATTCGTCGATATATAACTTAAAGCTTAAGGACTTAAGCCGAACGTTTAAAATACCGTAAGATTATTCCGCGATTACCTCGCTCCTACTTTTATTATTACGTAAACGCTCGTTCGCTAGGAGTACCGCGAGGTTTCTTAAAAGGTATAAGCAGGTATCCTTTACGGCGAGTAATTCTTTACTACTTAAAATAACGCTTACTACCGAGCTTTCGCTTACGATATTAACGAAATCCGAAGCGTACTCGGAGCGAAGGACTTCCTCGAAGCTATTAAAACTAAGATCGCTTTAAACTAAGTTACTCGCGCGACTATTAAACTAATTACGGCGGATCGGCTTAAACGATAATTACTTTTCCTTATAAAGCTAGGTAAAGTATTCAGAGCTTTTATTTCTAAGGATAAGAAGATAGGTAAATCGGGCCTTTATATCTTAGCTACGCATTAAAAAGTTACTTTACCATCTGTCACAGGACCACGGGCCACCCCCCCGCGGGCCACCCTGCTCCCCACCAAAAAACGGAAAAAGTCGCTATTTTCAAACACGTATAACGTTATTAATATAATGATTTAAAGGTTGTAAGTTATATTAATCGAATTACCTCTTTGAGCTCTTTAAGTAAATATAAGTTATATAATACCGAACGGGGTTATGATCTAAATATAGACAGTAGAACTGAGGTAAAAGTTTTGAAAATATATAATAATTTTAAGTTTATAAATAATGAACCGATATTAAATTATTTTTTAAAATAAATTTGATTTTAAAAATCAGTCATATATATAATATATATATATAAATATACTTGTAAAAATATCTATATTGATATATATAATATTATATTTAATATAATATTATAATATTATAATATACCTATTTCTCTTTAGCATTCTACATATAAAACTTAAGATATAAAATATATATAATATAATTTATTTTCTTTGTTACTTTCTCTATATAATAGATTATGAAAATCATAATTTTGAAGTTTATTTTCATAATCTTTTCGTAATGAAAATATCAATATATTTTATTAATACTTATATAAATAATAAAAATTCCATTCGATTTACATTACGTAATATTCATACTATAATATTATATTAATAACTTATATAATAATATAAATAAAAAAACCTTTATTAAATTAAATAAATATATTTATTATTAATTTAATATTATATATTATGTGTATTTATAAATAAAATTTTACATATATCGTTTCAAATAACCTTAAAATGAATAGTATTTAACTTTTAATTAAGTAATGAATATATAGGTATATTTCATTTATGAATAAAATATGAACCTAGTTAAAGAGTAATTAATTATATAACCTTTTATTTAGTAGAATTTCAGTATATTTTAATAGCTTATTATCTTTGCTATAACTTTAAAATATATACTTTAAATATATATTATATATAAATATAGATATTTAAAATATAATAAGTAATATTTCATAAATTATATATTATATAACGTTATAATATTAAAGAAATATATATATTATTATCAAGATTATATACCTTTTTCATTTATTTATTACATTTAAAATATAAGTATTATTAATACTTTTCATTACATACCTTTTAAAAGAGTAGGTAAAGTTTATGAAAATATAATCATTATAATTTTAAAGCTTTATTTAATAAATATAATTAATTTTTAATAAGTAAATATTATTATAAGATATAAAAATCTTATATCTATATTAAGTAAAGAATTCTACTCGTTATAAGCCGTAATATCTAAAGAAACTTATATCAATCTAAAGAGCTTGAAAAGATAATTCGACTGATATAACTTATGACCTTTAAATCCTTATATCCATAACGTTATGCGTGTTTGAAAATAGCGACTTTTTCCGTTTTTTGGTGGGGAGCAGGGTGGCCCGCGGGGGGGTGGCCCGTGGTCCTGTGACAGATAGTAGAATATAAAGCCGGAGCGACTAGCGCTAGTAGCTTTAATAGCTTTAATAGCTGGACCGATAACGCTAAAGCTAATAAGTATTTATATAATAAATAATACCGTTAAGCTCCGGAGGCATGCGTTAACCTTTAATTCGCTATTACTAGTAAAACCCTACGATAAATCTTATATATATCCGACGACGTAAAACTAGCTATTAAATAACGGTATAACTTAAGCGACTTTACCTTACTCCGAGCCTTTATTAAGAGCGACGGATAAAAGGTTACCGCTCTTAGTTGAGGTAGCTCCTCCGGAACTAACCTACTTCGGAATAAGCGTAATAAGAATAGTAAGTAATCCGGTAATGTTAACGTAACGATAATCGACCTATATATTATCTATATAACCTCTAGCGTAAGGGTATTTTTTACTATAGATCTAATACGATATCTCCTTTCCGAAAGTATAGTCTTCGATAACTACGGAGCTATCTACCTTATTAATAACCGGGATCTATTAATCGAAGGCTTCTTCGCTCCCGTTAAAGACGGGTAGACTATCGAAGCTAATACTACGAGCTTTTCTATTACCGGTATTAATATACGCGTTATTAAGAACTACCTTTAGGATAAGTCGGGTAAGCTTACGATCGACCTTACGCTTAAAGACGTTATTTTCGTTAAAGATTTTTATATTAATATTATTTCCGAAGTAAAGCTTCTTGTTATTAATATCTAGTATTATAATTTTAATTACTTTCTTCGCCGGGGGTCGATTAAGAACGGGTTTATTATCAGAAAGCTCGAACGTCGTTATAACCTAGTGTTCTTTAAATTTAAGTAATTTTTTATTTATTCGTAAGTTCTTCTTATAATACCGCTACGTACGCCTATAATATTATATAGCGTAATATCGCTCGTTATTATTCCGACGATTAAGGAAAGAGAAACCCGATAAAGAAAATCGAAAGATTAAATAAAACCGAAAAAAGGCTCTGAGTAACTCTAGTACCTTAAAGCTAGGTACCTAGGCCCGGAGGCGCTTAAAGTACTCGTAAAGTATGCCTAAAATATCGAAATTAACGGTATATCTACGCTTAAATACGAGTATTATAGGCTTACGATAGGTAAGAGAATAATTTTACGCCGATTATTATTATATCGCTTGCTACGTTCTTTTTAGCGTATATATTAAGATTTATTTAACTTTCCGGAAGAATACGATAGCTTTAAATAAATACTCGTTATTAAAGATAAATATAGCGGAATACTTTAAGTAAAGACCTTTAAAAGTAAATAAGGTTACTTAATTACGAAGATTATTCGACTTTTTAAAAGATAGGTACGACGATAATTCCGCTTCTCGATCTATAAGTTTCGATACGATAACGAACGAATAATAATCGGAATTAAAGGCCTAACCGGATATAAAATCTAGGCTTAGGAAAAAAGCATTAATCTCGAGCTACTACGGGCGAATACTAAAGAGCTAATTAATAGGAGTAAGAAAGCTAAATAGTTTATTATCGTTAAATTAATTAAAATAAGGATAAAAGTAAGGCTCTTAGAAAAGCTATAGCTTAAATACGTAAAGGATACGATATATTTAATAAATATAAGCCCGAGCTATATATATTATTTTCGCTTGCCTTATAAATTACTTAATACCTAGTTTACCGTTTACTTTAGATAATATATACCTACGTTTATAAGGAAGCTAACGAGCGACCTAAGGCTAGATTAGTACGGAATTTATACGTATAGGTATCGCGCCTATCCTTTATTAAGAAAACGCGCTTAAGATCTCGATAAAAAAGGATTTAAAGTTAAACCGAAAGCTTACGTCGGTTATTTAATTAGATATTATATATTTAACCTATACCTAATATAGGTTCCTAAACTAAGGAAAGTAATACTAATTAGAGACGTCGTTTTTAATAAAGAAACGTTTTACGATAAGTCCGAAGAGTTATAAACCGAAAAGCTCGCTTAAGAGGAGCTAAACCGAATCGACCTAACGGATAAAGTTATTAATAATATAACGGAAGTTATTATCGAAGCTTTAGATATTTAGGATTCGTAAGCTTCCTTTATTATAGAATCCATTAACGAGCTATTTTAACTCGGGAATAACGAGCTTATTCCGAGCGATAGTTTAGATATAACTTAGTTTATTAACCCGAACTCGGGGGTAGGTAAACCTAAACCGGAGAAAGCTCCGGAAGAAGGAGAATCTATTACTTTAATCCAAAAGAAAGTTAGATTTATAAACGATTAACCTTTAAACGATCGATTATAAACGCTTTTAAACGCTTTGATTTAATCTATAAAGGAATCCTTAAAACTATTCGATTAGGAAAAAAAGATATAAGAATAACTAGAGGCGGAATTCTAAGCTTTAGAACTAACGAAGCGGGGAAGTAAGGAGAAATCGGATTAACCTAATAAGCTTTTAAGTCTTAAGTTAATACCAGAGTCTCCTTCGGGACCGTTTAAAGGCTAAAGGGCTCCTATAGGGAGCCTTTCGCGACTAAAGTAAAGCATTATAACGGAGAATCACGTAAAAACTAATACCGATCGGATAATATATTATCCTAACGGAGCGACGATTAATAAAGAGCTTAGTATCCCTCGGAATCGAAAGTAATCCGCTTAATTCGAGCTTAGCGAGCTATTAAGTTTATCCTTATTATCTAGAAAAGAGTGGAGGAAATATAACCGTAAAGTATATCCCTTGGTTACGCGTTATAGCCGGAAGAAGCGAGGAGAAAGTCCCGAAAAAGAGGAATTAAATAAAGGATAGGCTAATACCGGCGCCTTTATATCGGGTATAGCTTCGAATAAGCTAATTAACCTATCGAGCGACCGTAATTAATACGAATTTATTTCTATATTCTTACTTAATTAACTCGACGGAACGTAAGACGACTAATCTTTTATTACGCTATATTTAATTATTATAACTACCTTTAAATAAGTATAAGCCGAGCGATTAGGCGTAGCGCTCGATAAGATAATAATTTATCGCGATAAATTAACTAAGCTTTTAAAAACGTAAAAAAAGTTTAATAATTACCCCTTAAGGGATCGTTTTAAGGAAAACGCTAGGTCGGAAATAGATACCTTCTTAAGCGTTAGGGTTTAAAAAGTTATTAATCGCGACTAAGCTTAAATTAAACTAATATTATTAAAGTAGGTTTTCGATTATAAATTCGATAAAGATAATTATTTCGATAAATATAAATCGCGTTTAGTTACGCGAGGAGATCTCTTTCTAAAGTAATTACTCGAATTAACGTATATAGTAATACTCGTAATAAAATCTTTCCGAATAATAATAATAGTCGCGGCTTATTTTAATCTTAAGGTAGATTAATTCGATATTAAGAACGCTTTTTTTAACGTAACTCGACCGGAAGACGACTTAATATTAATCGAGCTATTAAACGGATTTAAATAAGAAGGGAAGTACGCGCTCGCTATAAGAATAATATACGGATTCCGAAACTTACCTTTACTTTAATTTAGGGAATTCGAAAGTACCCTTACCCGTTTAGGATTCTAAAGCTTTCCGGAAGAGCTATATATATTTTATATACTAATAAGGGAAGTATTCGTACTAATATACGTCGACGACCTACTACTTATATACGATAAAAGTAACGATTCCATGGCTTAAAAGGTAGCTTAAGGATTAAAAACTACCTATATAATAAAAAAGCTAAGGCTAATAAGCTAGTATTTAGGAATTCGGGTAATAGGTAATCGCGAAAACCGGACGATAACCTTAATATACGACGCCTACGTCGAAAAGATCGTAAGTCGCTTTACCTTAACGAATAATAACTAGTTCCTTATAATATTATTACCGATTATCGAGCTTATGAAATTTATAAGCGTCGTATCGAAGTAATAAATTAAGGAGTATTAGGAAAAAGTAGGATCGTTATTCTATAGCGTAATTATAATCCGCCCGAACGTAGCTTTTATTACGTTATAACTCTCCTACTTCCTTACTAATCCGGAACCTTAGTATATAAAAGCCGTTAACTAAATAATTAGATACCTTTATATTACGCGCTACCTTAACATTAAGTATAAGAATAAGAGTAATAATATATAAACGCTATTAATCGCTAGCGACGCTTCTTTCGTAAACGATCCAGAAACTAGAAAATCGTTATAAGGCTATATTATATCGCTCTTTAAAGGCCCGATAGTATAAAAAATAGCTCGCTAAGCTATAGTCTCGACGTCGATAACCGAAGCTAAGCTCTTAGAATTAGAATATATAACTAAGGAAACGATAGCTCTTAAACGCTTCTTCAGGAATATTACCTTAGATCTAGAAAAGTTATAAATAATTTATAGCGATAACTAATAAATCATTAAACTAATCGTAAAAAATAAGGAAAGAGTTAATATAAGGCTTCGCTATATAGATATATAATACTTATAGCTCTAATAAAAGCGATAAAAGGGCTCCTTCGAGGTACTTAATTTACCTATAGAATAAATACCGGCGGATAAACTAATTAAAGCTTTTCCTCGTTAATTATTCGAATATTTTAAATCGTTATTTAACCTCTAAGATATAAGAAAAGAGATAACGATATTAAAGCTTTTAAATAATACGAAAATAACGTAGGATTTTAGTTTAATTATAAGAAGAACTAACTTAGAATAATATACTTTACTCGAAGAGCGACGTAAGGGTTTTAATCTAAAAAGAATCCACGCGTAATAAGACTTTTCCCCTTAACGAAAGAATTAATTTATATAATAAAGCTAATATAATACTTTTAAAGCTCCCGAAAACCTAACGACCTTTAGAGCTACCGGCTTTAGTACCTACTCTAAGGTTATATCCATTTCTTAGATTACTTAACCTAACTAGAGTTAAGGTATTATTAATTTTATTATTATTAAACCGTATATAATTATTCGAAGCTTAATCTAATAATATCCGGGTTAATAATAACGAGGATAAAGCTCTAGGCCGAAGTAATTCCTCGTTTAATATTAACCTATATACTTTAACGGAAATAAACGGACCGGCGAGGAATACGGGTAGCTCGTTATCGGCTAACTTTACTATAAACGTAACTACCGCGAATACGAGAGCTACGAAGGAAACGGGTCGGAATTAAAACTTATTTACGTTTAATAAGAAAACTATCGTCTTAAGCGAAAGTATTCGTAATCGCCTATCCGCGTAACGATTCCATAGTAAGCGATAATATAAGCTAACGCTATTACTCGGAATAATACTAACGAAGTAATTCTTTTATTTCTTCGCGGAAAGCGGTAGTTTAAAGTAATATAATTAAAAAAGTAATTTACGATAAAGAAAGCTCGGAACTTATTACCTTAAAGTTAAAGTCGGTTATTTAAGCGGCGATAAGCCGCTAAGTAGGACGTATAACGCGAGGGTAATTATAATTAATTAACTTTCGACGAAATCTTATATAGCTCTAAAGGATACTTATAAAGCTACGTAAGAATAGCTACGCGAATAACGTAAGTAACGATTAATAGAAGCTAAAGATTAGAAATACTCTCCCGTCGAACGATACTATATAGTACTATTAATATACCGATAATAAGAAATATTATTACGCGGGCCGTACTTCTCGGTAATAACGGAAAATAGTAAGGCCGTATTACTATTAGCTCGGGTAATTCGATTTATTCCTTTAAACGTAGGCGATAGTTCGGTAGCTCCTTAGGAATTAAATCGTATTAAAAACTCTCGAGGAACGCGAGTAATAAGGGTAAAACTTAACTCGGCTAATTAACGGATAATAATAAGAGTAACGATAGGAGCCGTTTCGAATTTAAAAAAGCTATCTTTATTAAAAGCTTATTCTTTAAACGCGAATATAAAAAAAGGAACCGAGCTAGGAATAAAAATAAAAACGACTATAGCGCTAGCGCGATAGCGCTTCCCTAGACTCGGTATAATATCGTTAACGATAAACGAACGATTACTAAGTTATCCGTAGCTTAAAAGAAATAAAGGGCCGCCGGCTTTCGTTAAACGAATAAGCGTCGGCGCGATAACGGTAATAATAATAAGGGAATTATCCTTCCCGTTCCGAGCTTTTATAAGAATACCTAGTATATATAACGACGGCTTAATAAATACTCGGTATTCGCCGATAGTTTCCTTAAGAGTTATTAATACGGTAACGGCTTAAGCTTTTAAAATAAAAGCGATTACTAGCTCTTATTCGGCTATAATAATAAGCGCTTAACGGAATCCCGGGATAACTTAAATAATTATCTCTAAGTCGCTCCCGGAGTCGCCCTTTATAAAGCTATCCGTAGTTTTTATATCCCGAGGTATAAACTCGGAAATATTACTATTATTATCTAGCTTTATAACCCCGTACTCGCGAATAACGCGACGGACCTCCTCTTGCTTTAAATCTTTACGTATTTATTTCCGTTTAATATAACGAATTCGTTATTTACGAGCCTTACCTCTAGAGCTACTTTCCTTACGAACCCGCTTACGAAATACGGCCTTAGACTTTAATATAATAAGGAGGGCTTTAAGGAACGAAGAAATACGGCAGGCTATACGACGCTCGAAGAAACGTAATTTTATAATATTCCATTCTATAATTAAACCTCGGTCGGAAATTTAAAGTAAATAATTAATTAAAGATTTATAACTTATAATAATTATAATATAAAAGCTAACTTATATATCGATAAATAAATTACTTTCCCTTATCGCGGTAAATAAAAAGATTATTAATACCGGTATTAAAAAAAAAGCTACCTATAATAATTACCGAGATATATATATTAACCGCGATATCGCGAATAAAGTTATTTAAGCGATCGATAATAACGTCGAAGAATATATTACGTTATTTCTCGGCGGCGTTAAAAGTAATAACTAAAGTAATCTTAACGGCCGCGGGAATACCTAGGATAACGATAGCTTTCTTTATTACGGTAGATTAAATAACTAGCTTTACGTATTCGGCCGGACCTTAATCGGATATAACGGGATCGTAAGCTCGTTTTTCGACGAATATTTAGGCGTAGTTACGGAATTAATTTATTCCATCGCTTAATATCTTAGCCGCGCTATCGATACTAATAAAGATCTCGTAAGAGCTAGGACGGTCGGATATTCTATCGAATTATTAGCTTTTAATTACTTATACCCGTATTAATATTACTAAAGCGTAAGCTTATCTTACTCCTCGCGTTTATTATATTAACATATAGCTTACGCTAATATACCATTATAAGCTCGCTACGATAACGAGCGATAGTAAGGAAGTACCGTAATTAAGAAATAACTTACTTAAATAAAATACGCGCGGATAAAGTAATATATAGGTTATATACGTAACCGAAAGCGATAGGAAATTAAAAACGAACGTATCGGGTTAGCTTTAAATATACCTCTATAGAAGAAAAGAAAAAAGGGAAAGAGCTACTACGAAAGAGTAGGAGATTTTTCTCTTATAGTATAAGAGCTTAAGTATAAGGAGGAACGTTACCGGGTATTAACCTAGTAAAGCTACGAGAAGGTTCGCATACGATAATAATAATATAAAGCGAAGTAATAAAAGCCCTCGCGAGCGTATAATAAATACGGTAGAAATACTTAATTAAAAGCTACGATATATCTCTTTTATTAAAATATTAGGAAGAGTTAATATAATAACTAATTAAGAGGATACTTTAAGTTATTAGGAGTATTATATAAAGGCGTAAGTAATTAAAGCGATAAGTATATTATCCTGGAAAATTAATAAGGCGAGTAAGGCTCGAGCTAACCTAGGACTTTAATTAGGAGAATAGCTAATCTAATTATCGCAAGTCCTTCGGCTAAGCTACTATTATTATTTAGCTAAGCTCGCTATCGCGAGCCTAGCTAGGGGGTATATTATATAAAGAGCTACTTATACATAGCTCCTTACTCCTTCTCGAGTTACTCGCTTACCTAACATAGCTCCTAACTCGTTTATATAACATAGCTCGTAGCTTCCTATCGTTTATATATAGGTAGCTCGCATCTCCTTTATTAATCTCCTTCCTTCTTAGATAGTTAGTTAATTTACCTTCTTCTTCCTACCTTCCGTTGCTCCTAAGAAGCAACCTTAGTACTTACGTAGCTCTCCCGATCTACGTATCAAGGTATTAATTTCGTATGTAAGCTACCGGTTTAATAACCATATAGGAATAACTTCTTTCCTTCCCTACTTAGAAGAGCGACTATATATTAAGCTCCTAGGCTTTATTACTTCTCGATCGGTAGAGGTAGGTTATTTTAGGGTATTATAGCCTTATCGTATTATAGTAAAAGGGTTATTTATTAAGTCGGGTCGATCTTTTTAGTCCGGGTTTATCGTTAGGTATAACTTCGTATCCTTTAAGCTTCTTATTTAATATTTATACTATAATTCGTACCTTATCGTTCAGGGCTAATCATTCTTCTTCTTTATCGTCGATTACCGAGGGCGTAAGCTCTAGGCTTCCTTTAATTTAGAAGTCGTTAGTAATCGTCGATTCCTAGTCCTTATATTTAATTAGTAATAGGTATATAATCTATTCGTCTTCCTTCAGATTCTCTAGCTCTTAAAACCTATTTATATCTTAGATAAATTTCCGTAGTTTATAGCCTAAAACCGGATATAATAACGTAACTTTATCCGGTTCTTTAAGCTTATAACGACTATAGCCTAGATCTTCGGCGATTAAGTACGGTTCCTTTTAATAGTACTTTAATTTTACGGCTATCGACTTATTTATATATCGTAGCGTATCGTATAATAGTACGAGGCCGTCGGTTTTTAGAGGCTCTTTTCGTATTCGGTAAGCGTTTTTTTCGTCCTAATACCGGGTAACTTCCTTATATTTAGCCGCTAGAACCTTAGCTACGGCTAATATATCTTCCTAACGTCTTTCGATTAATCGTCCGCGTATAACTAAAAGCGATTCTCGGTCCGGGATATTCTTTTAGTTTATAATACGTTAGGTCGGAATAACGGTTTCTATCGGGATAATAACCTTACGCTTATATATTAATTCGTATAACGATATTCCGTATAAGCGCGTCGAAGTCTTATTTACTTATATAATTACGCCTAATAGGTTCGTTTATCCCCGGTCGCTACCGTTTATACCTTTTATAAGGCCTTCGCGAATTACTTTATACCTAACCTCGACTATACCTTAGGATTACGGGAAATAAATAATACCGACTTTAATTCTAATACCTATTAACTTTATTACTTTACGAACCTCCTTTTTATTCTCGGAATTATTATTACATTTAATTACTAGGGGTACGCCGTACTATAGAAATATTTATTCCTAAAGGAACTTAGTAATCGTTTTAAAATCTATCTTTCTAATGGCTCGGGCTTCGAAAAAACCGAATAATTCGTTTCGTATTTCGATTATTACGATAAATCCGTTATCTATTAATATATATTATACGTTTATTACCTAATAAGTAAGAACGTTAATTAATTCGTTATATAAAGCGGGGTCGACTTTCCGGATATTATTTCCTTTTTAATATTTAGGATATAATTTAACTTCTCGGGCGACGTATTCGAATATACCGCGTTAGTAATATAATTTAATTATCCGATCGTAGGTCGAAGTACGTTTCCTATAGCCGAAATCTTCGTAATAATCCTTAATTATAGCTTTACGTAGTTTTTCCTAATCGATAATTCGTCGCATGTCCTTATACTTCTCGGGCTTCCTCTATAGGATATCTTCCGAAACGACGTATTTAAGCGCTTCCTTCTTAAACCGGGTCTATCGCTTTTAATATCTTATTAATCGATTACTTTTTAATCGGATAGGTAGTTAAAATCGCATAAGAAACGTTATTATTTCTTACGACTCTATCGATTATTTTTCTAGCGGTTATAACGATAGGACTTTATCGTTAGATTACTCGACGACGTTAAGTAAGACGGCTATATTCGCGTATATTATATTAAGCTATATATTAATAAAGTCCTTTATATCGCCTTCTTATTAATCGTCGTCGTCGTCGCTTAGGCCGCTAGGTTTACGTAAGAAATCGTCCGTAACGGAATATTCCTTACCGGATATATACTAAATATCGAAACTAAATATCTTAATATAAGCTATCTATTTAATAAGGATAGCGCCCGGGAAACTAAAGAATCCGTCGTTAAGCTAAGCGATTAATACTTTAGCGTCGGTTTTAAATACGAAGTAAATGCCGTAAAGGTAGTTTCGAAGCCGTCGTAGGGACTTAACGACTCTTAGATACTTTCGTTTCGTAGCGTCGTAATTTAAATCCGTCCTTCTTTAGATCCTTAATTCGTATTTCGAAGGTTTAAAGTTACCTTTGTCGTTATTTTAACCTAATACGTAGCCTTAACCGTCTTTTAATACGTCGACTTTTACTCGGATTAGTTATTCGATAATATAATTTAAAATAATTAATACCGATACGTTAATAAGAGTAGTTTTAAGCGAATTTTTAATATATTATTAATCGATACCCTAAATAAAGTATACTTCCTTACGTATTAATACTAGGAAGGGTTTAGCGATTATAGCGTAATAATCGATCTATATTCCTAAGAAAACCGTAATACCGATAAAAGACCTTACTTTATTTATATTCTTATATAACTTCTACTTTATAATCTTAACTATCTTCGCTTTCGAGGACTTTCTATCGTTTATATCGTATAGATATCCGACGATTACCGTACTACCTTTATATTAAGTAGACTTAACGGCGTTAGTAGTAATACCGGCTAATTCGAAGTTTAAGAAGACGGCGTCGATATTCTCTAAGTACTTTAGGATAAAGCGTCGTATTTCCGGAAAAGCCTTCTGGTTATTATATCTTAATACTAGCCCTTTAATACTAACGTCGTCGAAAAAGGACTCGTACTTAATAAGGATTAAATCGTAAAGAATTCGTATAACGACTCGAAAAAAAGCGGTAACTAAGTTCGTCGCGCCCTATAGTAAAGTCGTTATACGTAAAAGGCTAATAAAAGTAACGAACGTAATTAGGTTACGGTTCGTTTCCGCTAACGTTACCTAGTCGTACCTAAAGAAAAAGTCGACGATTATAAGAATTAAATATTAACACGTAGATTAGGAGAGCTACGTAGGTACTGAGGTTGCTTCTTAGGAGTAACGGAAGGTAGGAAGAAGAAGGTAAATTAACTAACCATCTAAGAAGGAAGGAGATTAATAAAGGAGATGCGAGCTACCTATATATAGACGATAGGAAGCTGGGAGCTATGTTAGGTAAGCGAGTAACTCGAGAAGGAATAGGGAGCCATATATAAGTAGCTCTTTATATAATATACCTCCTAGCTAGGCTCGCGATAGCGAGCTTAGCTAAATAATAATAGTAGCTTAGCCGAAGGACTCGCGATAGTTAGCTTAGCTATCCTTTTAGTTAAAGTCTTAGGTTAGCTCGAGCCTTATTCGCCTTGCTAGCTTTCCGGGGTAATATATTCGTCGCTTTAGTTACTTACGCCTTCATTTAATACTCTTAATAGCTTAAAGTATCCTCTTAATTAGCTATTATATTAACTCTTTTTAATATCCTAATAAAAGAGATATATCGTAGCTCTTAATTAAATATATTTACCGTATTCGTTATACGTTCGCGAGGGCTTTTATTACTTCGCTTTATATTATTATTATCGTACGCGAACCCTTTCGTAGCTTTACTAGGTTAATACCCGGTAACGCTCCTCCCTATACTTAAGCTCTTATATTATAAGAGAAAAATCTCCTATTCTTTCGTAGTAGTTCTTTCCCTTTCCTTTTTTCTTTTATAGAGGCATATCTAAAGCTAACCCGATACGCTCCTTTTTAATTCCTTATCGCTTTCGGTTACGTATATAACCTATATATTACTTTATTTACGCGTATTTTATTTAAGTAAGTTATTTTTTAATTACGGTACTTCCTTACTATCGCTTACTATCGTAACGAGCTTATAATAATATATTAACGTAAGCTATATATTAATATAATAGGCGCGAGGAATAAGATAAGCTTACGCTTTAATAATATTAATATAAATATAAGTAATTAGAAGCTAATAATTCGATAGAATATCCGACCGTTTTAACTCTTACGAAATCCTTACTAATATCGATAGCGCGGTTAAGATATTAAGCGATGGAATAAACTAATTCCGTAATTACGCTTAGATATTCGTCGAGGAGCGAGTTTAAAACCCCGCTATATCCGATTAAGGTCCGGCCGAATACGTAAAGCTAGTTACTTAATCTACCGTAATAAAGGGAGCTATCGTTATTCTAGATACTTCCGCGGCCGTTAAGATTACTTTAATTATTACTTCTAGCGCCGCCGAGGAGCGACGTAATATATTTTTCGACGTTATTATCGATCGCTTAAATAACTTTACCCGCGATATCGCGGTTAATATATATATCTCGATAGTTATTATAAGTAGCTTCCTTTTTAATACCGGTATTAATAATCTTTTTATATACCGCGATAAAGGAAAGTAATTTATTTACCGATATATAAGTTAACTCTTATATTATAATTATTATAAGTTATAAGCCTTTAATTAATTATTTATTTTAGATTTCCGACCGAGGTTTAGTTATAGTATAGAATATTATAGAACTACGTTCTCTCGAACGTCGTATAGCCCGCCGTATTCCTTCGTTCCCTAGAGCCTTCCTTATTATATTAAAGCCTAAGGCCGTATCTCGTAAGCGGGCTCGTAAGGAGAGTAGCTTTAGAGGTAAGGCCCGTAAATAACGAACCCGTTATATTAAACGGGAATAAGTACGTAAAGATCTAAAGCGAGAAGGAATTCGTCGCGTTATTCGCGAGTACGGAATTATGGAGCTAGATAATAATAATAATACTTCCGAGTTTATACCTCGGGACGTAAAAACTACGGATAACTTTATAAAAGGCGACTCCGGGAGCGACTTAAAGGTAATTATTTAAGCTATCCCGGAATCCCGCTAAGCGCTTATTATTATAACCGAATAAAAATTAATAATCGCTTTTATTTCGAAAGCTTAAACCGCCGCCGTATTAATAACTCCTAAGGAGACTATCGGCGAATACCGAGTACCTATTAAACCGTTATTATATATATTAAGTATTCTTACGGAAGCTCGGGGCGGAGAAAATAATTCCCTTGTTATTATTACCGCCGTCGCGCCGACGCTTATTCGTTTAACGAAAGCCGGCGGCCTTTTTTTTCTTCTAAGCTACGGATAGCCTAGTAATCGCTCGTTTATCGTTAACGATACTATACCGAGTTTAAGGAAGCGCTATCGCGCTAGCGCTACCGCCGTTTTTATTCTTATTCCTAGCTCGGTTTCTTTTTCTATATTCGCGCCTAAAGAGTAAGCTTTTAATAAAGATAGCTTTCTTAAATTCGAAACGGCTCTTATCGTTACTTTTATTATTACTTATTAATTAACCGAACTAAGCTTTATTCTTATTATTCGCGTTTCTCGAGAGCTTTTAATACGATCTAGTTCCTAAAAAGCTACCGAATTATCGCTTACGTTTAAAGGAATCGGTCGAGCTACCCGAGCTAATAATAATATAGCCTCGTTATTTTCCGCTATTACCGAGGAATACGGCCCGCGTAACGATATTCCTTATTATCGGTATATTAATAACGCGCTATATAATATCGTTCGACGGAAAAATATTTTTAATCTCTAGCTTTTATTAATCGTTATTTACGCTATTCGCGTAATTACTTTTACGTAGCTTTATAAGTATTCCTTAAAGCTATATAAGGTTTCGTCGAGAGTTAATTAATTATAATTACCCTCGCGTTATACGTTTTATTTAACGGCTTATCGCCGTTTAAATAACCGACCTTAACTTTAAGGTAGTAAGTTCCGAGCTTCCTTTATCGTAAATTACTTTTCTAACTATATTACTTTAAACTATCGCTTTCCGCGAAGAAATAAAGGAATTACTTCGTTAGTATTATTCCGAGTAATAGCGTTAACTTATATTACCGCTTATTACTAAATCGTTACGCGGATAAGCGATTACGGATGCTTTCGCTTAGGACGATAGCTCTCCTACTAGACGTAAATAGGTCTTAATTCCGACCCGTCCTTCTCGTAGCTCTCGTATTCGCGGTAGTCGCGTCCGTAGTAAGGTTAGTCGGCTACCCGTATTCCTCGCCGATTCGCTCGTTTTCGTTAAAGTATATAGGTTAATATTAGACGAAGAATTACTTCCGTTTAAAGCTTTATTCCCGTTATTATTAACCCGGATATTATTAGATTAAGCTTCGAATAATTATATGCGGTTTAATAATAATAGAACTAATAATACCTTAACTCTAGCTAGGTTAAGTAATCTAAAAAATAAATATAACTTTAGATTAAGTATTAAAGCCGGTAGCTCTAAAGGTCGTTAGGTTTTCGGGAACTTTAAGAATATTATACTAGCTTTATTATATAAGTTAGCTCTTTCGTTAAAGGAAGAAGTCTTATTACGCGTAAATTCTTTTTAAATTAATACCCCTACGTCGTTCTTCGAGTAAAGTATATTATTCTAAGTTAGTTCTTCTTATAGTTAAATTAAAATCCTACGTTACTTTCGTATTATTTAAGAGCTTTAATATCGTTATTTCTTTTCTTATATCTTAAAGGTTAAGTAACGATTTAAAATATTCGAATAATTAACGAAAAAGAGCTTTAGTTAGTTTATCCGCCGGTATCTGCCTTATAAGTAAATAAAGTACCTCGAAGGAGCCCTTTTATCGCTCTTATCGGAGCTATAAATATTATATATCTATATAACGAAGCCTTATATTAACTCTTTCCTCATCTTTTACGATTAATTTAATGGTTTATTAATTATCGCTATAGATTA
Source organism: Durotheca rogersii (assembly GCF_024521655.1). NCBI lineage: Eukaryota > Fungi > Ascomycota > Sordariomycetes > Xylariales > Xylariaceae > Durotheca > Durotheca rogersii. The sequence goes on along the minus strand of NW_026251286.1, from coordinate 1,869 downwards.
TCTATAGCTTTCTTAGATCTAAGGTAATATTCCTAAAGAAGCGTTTTAGAGTTATCGTTTCCTTAGTTATATATTCTAATCCTAAAAGCTTAGCTTCGGTCGTCGACGTCGAGATTATAACTTAGCGAGTTACCTTTTATATTATCGGGCCTTTAAAGAGCGATATAATATAGCCTTATAACGATTTTCTGGTTTCTAGATCGTTTACGAAAGAAGCGTCGCTAGCGATTAATAACGCTTATATATTATTATTCTTACCCCTATACCTAATATTAAGGTAGCGCGTAATATAAAGGTATTTAATCGCTTAATTAACGGCTTTTATATACTAAGGTCCCGGATTAATAAGGAAGTAGGAGAGTTATAACGTAATAAAAGCTACGTCCGGGCGGATTATAATTACGCTATAAAATAACGACCCTACTTTTTCCTAATATTCCTTAATTTATTACTTCGACGCGACGCTTATAAATTTCATAAACTCGATAATCGGTAGTAGTATTATAGGGAACTAGTTATTATCCGCTAAGTTAAAGCGACTTACGATTTTTTCGACGTAGGCGTCGTATATTAAGGTTATCGTCCGGTTTTCGCGATTACGTATTACTTAAATTCCTAAATATTAACTTATTAGCCCTAGCTCTTTTATTATATAGGTAGTTTTTAATCCTTAAGCTACCTTTTAAGCCATGGAATCGTTACTCTTATTATATATAAATAATAGGTCGTCGACGTATATTAGTACGAATACTTCCCTTATTAGTATATAGAATATGTATAGCTTTTCCGGAAAGCTTTAAAGTCTTAAACGGGTAAGGGTACTTTCGAGTTTCTTAAACTAAAGTAAAGGTAAGTCTCGGAATCCGTATATTATTCTTATAGCGAGCGCGTACTTTTCTTCTTATTTAAATCCGTTTAATAACTCGATTAATATTAGGTCGTCTTCCGGTCGAGCTACGTTAAGAAAAGCGTTCTTAATATTAAACTAATCTACCTTAAGATTAAAATAAACCGCGACTATTATTATTATTCGGAAAGATTTTACTACGAGTATTATTATATACGTTAATTCGAGTAACCCTTTCGGTAGGAGATCTCCTCGCGTAACTAAGCGCGATTTATATTTATCGAAATAGTTATCTTTATCGAATTTATAATCGAAAACCTACTTTAACGGTATTAGTTTAATCTAAGCTTAGTCGCGATTAATAACTTTCTAAACCCTAGCGCTTAAGAAAGTATTTATTTCCGACCTAGCGTTTTTTTTTAAAACGATCCCCTAAGGGATAGTTATTAAGCTTTTTTTACGTTTTTAGGAGCTTAGTTAGTTTATCGCGATGGATTATTATCTTACCGGGCGTTACGTTTAATCGCTCGGCTTATACCTATTTAAAGGTAACTATAATAACTAAATATAACGTAATAAAAGATTAATCGCCTTACGTTCCGTCGAATTAATTAGGTAAGAATATAGAAGTAAATTCGTACTAGTTACGGTCGTTCGATAGGTTAATTAACTTATTCGAAGCTATGTCCGATATAAAGGCGCCGGTATTAGCCTATCCTTTATTTAAGTCCTTTCCTTCGGGACTTTCTCCTCGCTTCTTCCGGCTATAGCGCGTAGCTAGGGGATATACTTTACGGTTATATTTCCTCCGCTCTTTTCTGGATAATAAAGATGGATTTATTAATTCGCTAAGCTCGGATTAAACGGATTACTTTCGATTCCGAAGGATACTAAGCTCTTTATTAGTCGTCGTTCCGTTAGGATAATATACTATCCGATCGGTATTAATTTCTACGCGATTTTCCGTTACGATACCTCGCTTTAATCGCGAAGGACTTCCCGTGGAAGCCCTTTAGCCTTTA